>NC_029786.2:90350547-90384844 GCF_000816755.2 Arachis ipaensis
TTCTCTAAAAGCATATACATATATACTTTGCTATATCCTTTCTCACTGTTATATTATGTCTCTTTTTTCTTTTTCATGTCACTTCTTTAACAATAATTCTATACACTTTTATTTCAATTAATTTCACCTATTCTTTTATTCTATCTCTATTATGTTTTATCTATTATACTCTCTTATGTTGGCTTTTATTCCAAAATTTTATTGAAGTATTCTAAGTTTAAAGAAAAAAAAATTATTTTTAATTCAAGTATTACCAATTATTAAGATATTAAGGTGACTCTTTAATTTGATAAATACCTATAATTTTTTTATTTTTTTGTCATATTTATAATTATGGGTATGATCCCTTCCATCCTGTATTTTTAGTAGAAGAAACCAACAATTATATTTAATTAAAAAATCTATACTTGTGTATTATATTAATTTAAGTGCAATATATTAGTAACAATTTTATTTGGAATGTAATTACCTTATTATCTTGAAGGATCATCGTTATGCTTCCAACTTCCTTCTCATTAAATTTATTTGAATATTTTCACTTGATCACATATATTTTAAAATTCTAATAAAGCTTTCTCATATTAACAACAATATCAGGAACATAGTTGTAGTTTTTGTCCATCTTATTTTGAGTATCCAGTATGTGTTATGGTGTTATGGTGAAGACAATTAATGTTAGAAAATGTGTCTGAAGAAGCTGGTCTCAAATTAAAATTTTTAATCCAATAGGTAAAATAAGGAACATTATGGAAAAAGTACTTGTACTATTTTGTCTTATATTATAAAATATATAGATAATATATATAATAATATTATTGTATTTAAAAATTTTTACCATCATATTTCGAGCAGGTTCCACATATCAAAGTGGCAAAGTCAGCATACATGCGTGTTGAACATGAAGCTGTGACACTTGTCGAATATTGAGACATATGCTAATTACCTTTTATATATTAATAAATTGCCATTATATGAATCTTTTACATTTTAAATTGATGCAACGCCTCAATTTGTTAAATTTCAAATTTCATAGATAGCATATTTAAATAAATTGATCCAAAATTTAATTTACAGTTCTGATACTGCTTTTAAAAATGGAACATGCGAAACATGTTGAACATGGAGCTGTGACATTTGTCGAATATTAAAACATATATTGGTTACCTTTTATATATTAATTTCAAATTGATGCAACACTTCAATTTGTTGAATTTCGAACTTCATAGATAACATATTTAAATAAATTGATCCAAAATTTAATTTGGAATTCTGATACTGCTTTTAATAAATATATTTTTTGAGCCTTAAAAAAAAAAAACGCATGGCTAAGCCCATAACTTTTTCTTATTTTCCTTCCCCTTCAACGGCGCGTACACACACTCTAAAAGCATACACACACACTATGCTATACCCTTCCTCACCGCCATATTATGTCTCCCTTTCCTCCTTCATATCACTTCTTCAACAATAATTCTATACACTTTTATTTCAATTAATTTCACTATTCTTCTATTCCAATTCTATTATGTTTTATCTATTATACTCTCTTATGTTGGCTTTTATTCCAAAATTCCATTGAAGTAGTCAAAACTTAAAGAAGAAAAAAATCACTTTTAATTCAAGTATTACCAATTATTAAGACATTAAGGTGATTCTTTAACTTGATAATTACCTATATTTTTTATTTTTTGTCATATTTATAATTATGGGTATGATCCCTTCTATCCTGCATTTTTAGTAGAAGAAACCAATAATTATATTTAATTATAAAATCTATACTTGTGTATTATATTGATTTAGGTACAATATATTAATAACAATTTTATTTGGGATGTAGTTACCTTATTATCTTGAAGGATCATCATTATGCTTCCAACTTCCTTCTCATTAAATTTATTTGGATGTTTTAAGATCCTGATCACATATATTTTAAGATTTTAATAAAGCTTTCTCACATTGACATCAACATCAGGAACATAGTAGTAGTTTTTATCTATCTTGTTTTGAGTATTTAGTATGTATTATAGTGAAGTCAACCAAAGTTAGAAAATGTGTCTGAAAAAGCTGGTCTCAAATTGAAATTTTTAATCTAATTGGTAAAATACGGGACATTACGAAAAAAGTGCTTATACTATTTTGTCTTATATTTAAAAAATTTTACTATTATATTTCGAGTAGATTCCACATACCAAAGTGGCAAAGTCAGCATATATACATGTTGAATATGAAACTGTGACACTTGTCGGGTATTGAGACATATATTGATTACTTTTTATATATTAATAAATTGTCATTATATAAATTTTTTATATTTTAAATTGATGCAATGCCTCAATTTGTTGAATTTCAAACTTCTTATATAGCATATTTAAATAAATTGATCCAAAATTTAATTTAGAGTTCTGATACTGCTTTTAAAAATGGAACATGCGAAACATGTTGAACATGGAGCTGTGACATTTGTCGAATATTAAAACATATATTGGTTACCTTTTATATATTAATTTCAAATTGATGCAACACTTCAATTTGTTGAATTTCGAACTTCATAGATAACATATTTAAATAAATTGATCCAAAATTTAATTTGGAATTCTGATACTGCTTTTAATAAATATATTTTTTGAGCCTTAAAAAAAAAAAACGCATGGCTAAGCCCATAACTTTTTCTTATTTTCCTTCCCCTTCAACGGCGCGTACAAGAGAATGAGTGAGAGAGGGGGAGAGAGAGGGGGGACACTAAGTGGGGGTAGAATTAGGAATTTACAGTTAAAGAATCCTAAGGTTTGGAATCGAAAAGCGTATCAACGTTTAGAAAATGATTCTTTCTCCGTTTTTGTCAACAATCTGCCTTAAGACATTTCAAAGAAGGAATTATTTCACTTGTTTCATTGGACGGGACGCATCACGACATCTACCTAGCTCGAAAGCTGAAAAAGTTTACCTGTTTGCATTTGTTCGTTATACGACGAAAGGGGAACCATGAATGCTATAGCAGAAATGCACCATACGAGTATAAGGAAAAAGATAATCTCCATAAGCGAGGCTAAGTATAGAAGAGTTATGAAGGGGAAGAACACCGGGTTACGCAGAGGGGACACTACAAGAACTAATGTCAGGAGCAGCCAACTGCGAACAGGTGAAAATCCTATAAGAATGGAAGAAATTAAGAAGATTACATCCATCAAGGACCCGCATGGGAATGGTTGGACGAAGAAGATTGAAGTATCAGTAGCAAAAAGGAGTTTAGTTGGAGGAACGACGATGGCCATCGACTTCAAATTGTTACAGAGAGCAATCAGTAAGAACTTTCTTCAGGTTGTTGAAGTCAGAGAGCTTGGAGCATACAAAGTCCTATTAGTTTTTGATATTGTGAAGAATGCGGAAGAAGCTTTTACTTTTAAAATGAATAGTTTCCTACAATTCTTTCATAGTGTATGGAGATGAGAGGAATCGGAATGCAGTGAGACTAGAAGAGTTTGGTTAGAGTGTTATAGAGTGCCTTTACATGTTTGGTCAATGGAGACATTTAACACAATAGGCAGTCTATGAAAAAAAGTAGTCAAGTGTGATGAACTGACGAAGTCCACCATATCATTCAGTGTTGGCCGAGTGTTAATTGACACTTGTGTATTTGACGTAATTAAGGAATGGGTTCATATCAGTGTAGGAACTAGTGGCTTTGATGTTTTGGTAAAAGAGGTAGAACGTGAGATATATGGAGATAATTATTTTTTGGAAGATGCAAGCGTCAGGCCAATGTGTGGAAGCTCTAGTTCACATGCCGAAAGAATGTTGTCGATGACGGGGGTGTAGGATCCAGCAGCTGATCTCATCATGACACGTGCTAGGGACGATGATGAAGATAAGGGTAGAATGGTAACTCCAGATATTTTTTTGAATGAATGTAATCAAGAGAATTTAATTCCGTATCTTGTGCAACGAAAAATGGTTTCGTTCAAAATCAAAGGCATCAATGGAGAGGCTGATTATGAAGGATTTCATGATTGTGTGAAAATTGAGTCTGAAAGAACGGTAACAGAAGAATGTTTTGAAAGAGAATGTGGGGCCAAAATTTTAGAAACAGGTGTATAAGGGTGGTATGATAGTAGTTTGGGTTTAAAAAATATGGAAGGCCACAAACATCACTACAAGGATAGCCTCCTTTTAGGCCATAAAGCTGGTGGGCCTTTGAAAGAGTTTGAAATAAATAGGTCTTTGAGAGGTGATGGGTTGTTGGGTGGAGAGAAGATACAAGAAAGCCACACAAGGGAGGCAAGACCGGGTCAGGCGCTCTACAGTGGGTCCAGACCGAGCAAGTGGATCCGTTCCTGAACAACAAGTGCTTGTGCGTAATGAGCTGTGACGTACCACGTTCAGAGGTCGTTGAGGATAATCACGCCATAGCTACAGAATGCGACTTGTGTTCCCTAGCACCGAGGGGAGGCGTGGCTTGTCCTCATGGTTGGGAAGCGCGGAATGGAAGCCAAGCTCGAGGTCCATGCAGCGGGATCATCGAGAGCTTGGAAAAGCGACACATGGTGGATCGACAGGACTAGGGAACGGAAGCGGATGGATTGTTAGAGAGCTATATGAACTGGGATAAACAGGGAGGCCAACAGAAGCAATTCCAGGAAAGAGGGAACAACATGGTAGAGGTAGGAGCTGAAGACAATGTTGCGGGACATGAGAACGTTAAAGATCGGGTCACAAAGGATGTTGGATCCGAAACAGAAACAGAATATATAAATTAAAATAGTGATCAGAGGGCTACACAGGAAGCACAGTTAACAGAAAATAAGGAAACATGAAAGTTAGCAGTGGAGTCTGGTGCAGTTTTCTATGATGAAGAAGAAGACATTATGGCGATTTTACAAAGTCAGAATGAAGCTATTGCGGCAAAAAGAAGGACGGCAAAACAAAAGGAGAAAGCAAGGAGGAGCAGGCCCAAACAACATAACAAGGTGTGTAGAAATACTTTTTAATAATTTATAGCTGTTGGAATATTAGAAGATTAGGAGGGAATGAGAAGTTAAGTATGGTGAAAGAGTTGAAGAAAAATTATAAGTTGAATATGCTAGGATTGATTAAAACTAACAGGGAGGTAGTGACTAAGTTTGATGTAGAACGAGTATGAGGTTGTGACATGGTGGGTTAGGATTATGTGGAATCAATATGTGCCTCTAGCGGTTTATTATTAAAGTGGGATGATTTGTTGTTTAAATGTTCGAATTGCTATAAAAAAATTTGTTGGCTATGCGATGAAGGTTTGCTTACAAAAAAATAACTTTCAATGTGCATTTTGCCTGGTATATGGAGCTCATGTGCGGAGTGAGAAAGTGGTGATGTGGGAGGAGTTGAGCTATATTGTCGGTTTATGTCAGGTTCTGTTTTGTTTCATGGGAGACTTTAACGAGATATTACGGTTGGAGGAAAGACAATGAGCTATTAGTTTACCGGCAACTGCGGAAGTTTTTAAAGATTTGGTGCAGGATTTACAGCTAGTGGATTTACCGCTAATTGATTGGAAGTTCACATGGTTTTGAGATCGATCTTGTAGCCGCATTGATAGGATTCTCGTCAGTTTGGAGTGGCTAGAGGAGTTCCCAGATACTCAGTTAAAAGGGATTAATAGGGTTCTTTGCGGTTACTTGGAACATTTGGTTAGAACGGAATAGTAGAGTGTTTCAAAAGTCAGGGACAAGTGTTGATGGAATCAATGATAGGTCGTTTTTGAGTTACAGAGAATGGTGTGGTGTTGATCCGTTTAGTTGTTGATGGCAATGACGGAGATGACAACGAATTATAACCTGTTTTACTGTGTCTATTGTCTTGTGTTTTTATTTGCGTTCCTTTAGTCCTACCTGCTCCACCTTAGTGTGTTGAGTTCCTTCTGGTAAAAAAAAAAAGAGTTTTGATACTGCTTTTAAAAAATGGAATATGCAAAACGTGTTGAATATGGAGCAATGGCACTTGTCGAGTATTGAAACATATATTGGTTACCTTTTATATATTAATTTCAAATTGATCCAGCACTCCAAATTGTTGAATTTCGAACTTCATAGATAATATATTTAAATAAATTGATAAAAAATTTAATTTAGAGTTCTAATACCGCTTTTAAAAAATGAAGCATGCATATGAAAGCACAAAAATTACACAATTAACATAAAAAATACCAAATATTTTATTGAAAGATATAATATAATAAAATTATAAAATTAGCAGAACAGACAAATTAAATAAGTAGAGAAAATTGATAAGAAAAAAGTTCATTCATAAAAGTATTATGAGAGAATTTAAAGCCGCGTCTGACTTGTATTGGTGCCGAGATACTGCTGTTCGAGTTTCTCATGAGAAGTGTGGGTAGTATCTACAAGAGACTTCAATACTTAAGTTAGCAAGAATTTTAAACAGATTTTTAGTAAATTTGGATTTGAATATACCTGAGAACCTCAGTGTATTTATAGTAGAATTGATAACCACTTTTTAGATTAGTTCCACTTTTGATGGTGGATAATCGTTCCCTTTTGTTAGACAAGTTGTTGAGATATTGCTTCTAGATTATTAGGAGATATCTTAGGAGTCAGCTACTTATTTAGATAAGTAGGGTTGAACTACCATCGTCGTATTCGACCTCTATGAGGTCGGCTAGGTATTGACGGAATGACATCACTTTGTAACTTCCTCTCCCTTTTGTGGGGTGGTTAGCCCCTTTTATTTTGGATTGTTAAGATCTCATATTTAAATATATAAGCATATTTGTAGGTGCAGTTAAGTTTATGCATACCAAATCGAACAGATAAGGTCGGACGCATAAGTGGATGAAGTTTGAACTTTGGATACAAGTTAAGTATATCAAGTCGGACATAACTGTCAAAGTAGATCTGATCTCTTAATATTTGTAGATTGTTAATTGAATTTTTAATCACTTTGGACCTGGCTCTCATAGTAGGCCAGTGAACAATATTATCATTATAGGATAGGAGTAAGATTTATCTTTAGTAACCAAGTTAGATTGATCTAGTAGTTAGTTCACTAGTCTGTTTAAGTAAGTGTCGGGATTCAAATTTTGCCTTGTGTATGCAATAATCTACTAGTGTTAAACCCGTGCGATGCACGAGCTTATATTTAAATTTGACATGTTAAATTAAAAATAATATTTTATAATCATAAATTTTTTGAGTTAAGTATAACACGATCATCGTCATTATATAATAAACGTACTGAATATTCTGTTTTATCTTTATCCAAAGTAAAAAGCAAATAGAAGAGTTTGAAGTCTATAATATTCTTGAACCATAAGGAGGGAGACATAAAAAAATAAGAAGATATATAACTATAATAATAGCATGTCAATTTTACACTAAATTTTATATCAAAAGGCTAATAAAAATTTATCGACAACCTAGTATCTTACTAACTTCATTAGAAAAGCAATTGACATATGATGTTGTGCTCCTTGTTACACATTTCATCTCAAATCTGACAGCAGAGTTATAGATAAATTAGTTATATCTACAGTAAATATTTATACAAAAGTGTAAATCATAATATGCTATTAAAATGAAAATAATATTATTCTTACCTAAATATTATTAAAAACTTCTTTGAATACGACATTTGTTGTTGATGACTTTGGATTGTCGTCTTCGTCTAGAATTAAAACCCTGAGGCTACTGCGACTCTTAACTCTTGATAAAGCAACATAAAGTTGTCCATGGGGGAACACTGATTTTGGCAAGTAAAGCCCTACATGTGATAATGATTGACCCTGACTCTCGTTAATGGTCATTGCAAAGCATACTGTTAATGGAAATTGTCTCCGTTGGAACTTAAATGTTAATCCTAAATCTGAAGTGATCAAGTTCATTCTTGGAATGTACACTTTATCTCCAATATTTCTATCGGTCACTACCGTCACTCCAATTACGTTGCTGCTAAGTTCGTTAACTATTAATCTTGTCCCGTTGCATAAACCTAAAATCTGGTCTATGTTTCGCAGTAGTATTACAGCGACTCCTGGCTTCAAAGTTAACTTGTGATTGGGTAGTCCCAAACATTTGACGTCATTTAGGAACTCTGGTATGAACCACTCTTGTTGTACATCTTCATTCTCATCAGCTTGACATGTTGTGTCAGAACTCAAATACTCCTTTTCCATCCTTGGAAAGATTGTCAAGACAAAATCGTTTACCTTCTTGACACTCTCAAGCGTGGCTGCAAGAATTGTCCTACTTTGAAAATACCTGTAATCTGACATGTTTTGCAACAAATTTGGATATGCAAAGTCTACCAAATGAGAGAGAGGGTCATCAGTAGTTGTAATAAATAGATCATCTGTAATTTCAATTTCTGATTCATCACCAACAACAGAACCAATATTTTCATTTCCAACATCAAGTATCCAATTAGCAAATCTCTTCATTTCACCTTCATCTTGATCTGAAGAAGACATTAGAAGCCTCATATTTGTATGCAGTTTCAGAACGTTACAAAACGACCACAGATAGGATGAGTTAATAGCTGATGTCAATATATCGTGTCTACTCCCTTTCGGAATTACCGGAAGTATCTGTTTGAAATCACCTCCTAGAACAACAACCTTACCACCAAATGGTTGATGTGTCTTATGTTGATCGGTAACTGACATAAGATCCCTGAGCGCCCGATCAAGTACTTCAAAGCACATTTTATTGAGCATTGGAGCTTTATCCCAAATTATTAAGCTACTTTGGATGAGCAGCTCAACCTTCAAACTGCCATGCTTGATGTTGCAAGTAGATTCATCAGTAATTGTAATGGGTATTGAAAATTTAGAATGAGTGTTTTGCCACTGGGGAGGAGTAAAGACGCAATTCCACTGAATGCAACATTTAAAACAATCTTTCCTCTAAACCGAATAGCAGAAGAAAATCCATTCCAAATAAATGTCTTACTACTCCCACCATACCCATAAACGAAGTAAAAACCACTAGAGTCTGTAATAACAGTATTGGGTATCTCATCGAATACTAACCTTTGCTCATGAGTCATCTTTTGTTCCGTATATAAGTTTGTATGAGACAACTCATTTGTGTCATATGCTAACTCCTCCTCTATTAGCTTATTCTGAAAAAAGCGAACATCATGCATCTCAGGATATGACATTGATTGATAGTCTCTTAAAAATCTCGCATTGCTGTTGAGTATCTTCTCAATCTCAATAAGACAGAGGTTTTTCAATTCGTTATCAGTCATGTTTAGTCCTAGCAAAAGCACATGGTGGTTTTATGAAATATTTAATAAGCAGTTCCAAAATAAAACTATTAATATTATTAATAAAAATAAAAATAATAAGAGAATACAATTTTGATATAAAAAAAAAGACATAGTAAAATACATTGGTTTTTCAAAGCTTTTCTCCTCTCATATAGTATTCCATCAGCTAATAATTCCCAAGTTGCATTCTAAACATACCCTGAGTTGCTAATGCTATTAGATATCAGTAGCATTGCAAATAATTTTCTTAATTGATGACCAGATGAAAGTTCAGCTACCTCATTGATAGCTGTAATGAATTCTCTATCATCCCATAGTAATCCCATGGAATAGTAAGTATCTTGGAAGCTAGAATATGTAATTCCATTAACTGTCCTAATAGACTCATATGTTGTGCAACCTCTCTGAACAACTAACAAAATTCTCATATAATAAATATCACTTGTGATATGGTCGTCATTAATACGAGCTATAACTCGGCCTTATAACCGTTATTAGCAGACGACATAACTCGTCATTAACCGTTACTGCTCGAATTTTATGAGCTATAACTCGGTGACGTCAATACTCCTATCATAACCGACGTCTTAAACGGCATAATAAGGTCAGTTACGAAGCCAATCATTTCAGAAACCGACAATTTATTACCAAGAATATAACAGACGAAGAGTTCTTCATATAAAGGAAGGTAAAGCATTTCTTTTGGATTAAGTTCAAACTTAACACTATACTGACTTAAGCATTGGAGTGCCTTTGCAGGTACATTCCCCCTCCTTTTTTATTGCTCGCACTCTCATACAACACGAAAGAAAGCTCGGATTCAAGAGTTGGACGTTTGGCCTCCGAGTATATTGCTCGGTGGATACTGGGTAATCAAAACCGATCTATTTCACAGGCAAGATCAATTGGCGCCCACCGTGGGGCCGAGGAAATCATATTTTTTCTTTTGGTCCCATTACCCCCTTCTACACCCATGGCTGACGTACCGCCTCCTCCACTGTCCGAGCTCATGCGAATGGTGGCTGAGCTACAACAAGCCAATCAACGAATGGCCGACGAGAACCAAATAATGGCTGCCCAAATCGCTGAAATAAATCATGCTTGGATTGAGCACAACGATACTCGCTGTCAGCAGCCAAAAGATGAGGAACATCAATCCCAACCCTCTCATGTCTCAGAGACTGCCCGAGCCGAAGAGCCTCAACCTGAAGATGAAAGGGAAGAGGCCGATGACCTTGTAGGACCCTTCACAGAAGAAGTAATGAACTTCGAATTGCCAAAGAGGTTCACTCTGCCACTGACCCTCACACCTTATGATGGGCTCGGAGACCCAAGGAAGTTTCTTAAGAAGTTCCGATCAATAATGATCGTCAATGGTGCATCAGATACAGTTTTATGCCGTTGTTTTCCGAATTATCTAGACGGCCCTACACTTGATTGGTTGTGTGCTTTGCCTGCAGGTTCTATTTCGCGGTTTCAATAGCTGGCGAAGTTATTTGAAGAGCATTTTGCCGGGTCCGCAATTTACTTGCACGACTCCGATTACTTGAATACTATCAAGCAAGGACCGAACGAAAGCTTGAAGGACTACATGACCCGCTTCCCCAAGGTCGCAATCAGTATACCTGACCTCCATCCCGAGGTCCACCTACACGCAATCAAGAGCGGACTTCGACCCGGAAAGTTCCAGGAGACAATCGCAGTAGCCAAGCCGAAGACTCTTGCAGAATTTCGTGAGAAAGCAAAAGGACAAATTGATATTGAAGAGCTCAGACAAGCTCGGAAAGCTGACAAGTCACAATTTCGAGAAGACGATAAGAGCTCAAGCACTAAGAAAAATTTTAAACTAACACCTCGCTTTGATTCTTATACGCAGTTCAATACTAAGAGAGAGGACATAATCAAAGAGATCTTGAACTCAAAATTGATCAAGCCACCAAGAAAAGCCGGTACCTATCAAGACGCAAAGAATGTAGACAAGTCTAAATACTGCGCTTTCCACCAGAAACACGGCCACAACACTGATGACTGTGTAGTCGCCAAGGACCTTTTAGAACGGTTGGCAAGGCAGGGACACCTTGACAAATACATTGGGGGTCACATCCAAAAGCGCGCCCCTCCTTCCACAACAAACGATCCCTTCGAACAACAAAACCGAGGAAAAGAGAAGGCATCTTCAAGCCACTACGAAAGACCGCGAGGTATAATTAATTGCATTTCAGGAGGATACGCTAGCGGAGGATCCTCGAATTCGGCAAGAAAAACATCGTTCCGAACAATATGCTCGGTAAACGGACCACAACAAGATGCTGAAATGACTAATCAACAACCAGAAGTTACTTTCACACACGCCGACTTCAACTCCAACATACAAAATTTGGACGACCCTGTGGTAGTCACTCTTCAGCTAGGGGATTTGTTGGTAAGAAAAGTACTCCTGAACCCCGGGAGCAGTGCCGACGTTCTGTTCTATTCCACATTCCAAAAAATGAAGCTCAGCGACAACATGCTACAGTCAACAGGTGGAGACTTGGTCGGATTCTCAGGAGAACGGGTTCCAATACTCGGTTCAGTGTGGTTACAAACGACACTGGGTGAGCATCCTCTTTCAAAAACTAATGATATTCAATATTTAGTAGTTGATTGCTTCATTCCATATAACCTTATCCTTGGCCGACCTTTTCTGAACAAGTTCGGCGCAATTGTTTCCACAGTTCATCTGTGTGTTAAGTTTCCCCTGCAGGACGATCAAGTCGTAACAATCCACAGAGATCATAAAGAAGCACGGCAATGTTACAACATCGGCATGAAATTTCAAAATCGTTCAAGGCAACAAGTCAACAATGTCGACATCAAGCAAAGCGGCCAGAAACTTGCCGACCTTGACCCAAGAGCCGACTTCCTCGAACGCCCAAAACCTTCCGACGACCTACAAAAAATGTATTTTCATAATGACCCTAACAAATTTACTTATGTAGGTACCTCAATCAACACATCAGAACTACAGGCCATCACGACCTTTTTGCAAAATCAAGCCGACCTTTTTGCATGGACACCCTCAGACATGCTCGGCATCGACCCACAAATCATCAGTCATAAACTAGCAATAAACTCGGCAGTCCGACCAGTACAACAGAAGAAAAGGAAACTCGGCGAAGAGAAAAAAAGAGCGTCACTAGAGGAAATCCAAAAGCTCATCAACGCAGAATTTATCAAAGAAATCAGATTTACCACCTGGTTAGCCAATGTGGTAATGGTAAGAAAACAAAACGATAAGTGGCGCATGTGCGTCGACTTCACTGACTTAAACAAAGCATGCCCTAAGGATTCTTACCCTTTACCATCCATAGACT
Source organism: Arachis ipaensis (assembly GCF_000816755.2). Lineage (NCBI taxonomy): Eukaryota > Viridiplantae > Streptophyta > Magnoliopsida > Fabales > Fabaceae > Arachis > Arachis ipaensis. Next base: position 90,363,162 of record NC_029786.2, read on the forward strand.
CTTTAGTAGATAACGCGTCAGGTTATGCTACCTTAAGTTTTATGGATGCGTACTCAGGGTATAATCAAATCCTCATGCACCCCTCCGATCAAAGTAAAACGGCATTTATTACTGATTTCGGTAACTATTGTTATAAAGTTATGCCATTTGGATTAAAGAACGCAGGTGCAACTTACCAACGTCTTATGGACAAGGTCTTCGCCAAACAGATCGGCAGAAATATCGAAGTCTATGTTGACGATATGGTCGCCAAGACACAAATCGGAAATAATCACGTCACCGACCTCACAGAAATATTCGGCCAAATTTGCCACTACAACATGCGCCTTAATCCCGAGAAATGTGCATTCGCCGTTCAAGGGGGTAAGTTTTTAGGTTTTCTACTAACAAGCAGAGGAATAGAGGCGAATCCAGACAAATGCCGAGCAGTACTGGACATGGCCAGCCCAAAAACAGTCAAAGAAGTTCAGCGCCTCACAGGAAGACTCGCCGCACTCTCCAGATTTGTTCCTTGCCTAGCTTCAACATCTATCCCCTTTTTCCAAACAATAAAAAAGAAAAACAAATTTCATTGGAGCGACGATTGTGAGAAAGCTTTTTCAAAATTAAAAACAACTCTCTCACAACCGCCGATTTTGCAAAAGCCCCTACAAGGGGAAGACTTATTTCTATACTTATCAGTTTCTGATTGGGCAATAAGCTCGGTTATTGTTACAGAGAGGAATAAAGTTCAGCATCCAATATATTTTGTGAGTAAAACACTCCAGCATGCCGAGCTCAACTATCCGAGGATAGAAAAGCTCGCATTAGCTCTAATATTCTCGGCACGACGACTCCGACCTTATTTCCAAAGCCACGTCATTCATGTTAGAACAGATCACCCATTAAGGCAGGTGTTACACAAACCAGAAATTGCAGGAAGACTCATAAAATGGGCAGTCGAATTATCTGAGTTCGACATCAGGTATGAATCCAGGGGACCGATCAAGTCCCAATTCTTGGCTTATTTCATTGCCGAACTTACAATACCTTCAGAAGAAGACCATACAAAGCAATGGACATTGTACGTGGATGGCTCCTCCAATAATGGGGGCTGTGGAACAGGAATACGCCTGGAGGCCGATGATGGCCTCATATTGGAACATTCTTTACATCTAGTTTCAAAGCCAGCAACAATCAATCCGAATATGAAGCACTAGTCGCCGGGCTTCGACTTTGTCTAGATCTCCAAATATCGGCGATAAAGGTATACTGTGACTCTTTACTGATAGTACAACAGGTAAACGACCTTTTTCAGGTCAAGGATCCTCTCCTATCTAAATATCTACTATTAGTTAAAAAGTTAACTTCAAAATTTTCCAAATTTGAAATACAACACATCCCACGCGAACAAAATCAAAGGGCTGATATTTTATCTAAGCTCGGTAGTACACAATCCGAGTTATCTATATTGCATCAATTTACCCTTACATCTCCAAGTGTTACTCTAACAAATGTGTTAAGTGTTACACAGGAAAAGGATTTGAGGAACAACTTTATACAATATTTGCAAACAGGTAATATACCAGAAGAGGTGGACAATGTCAAAAAGTTCCGAAGACAAGCATCCTCCTTCACAATACTCAACGGAACATTGTACAGACGAGGATACACTCGCCCATTGCTAAAATGTCTCAACAAGCCTGAAGCAGACATAGCATTAGCAGAGGCATATGAGGGAATCTGTGGAACACACACAGGTGCACGAAGCTTAGCATCAAAAGTCCTCCGAGCCGGCTTCTTCTGGCCGACTTTAAACCACGATAGCCAACACAAGATCCGAACATGTAACAACTGCCAGAAACATGCACCACTAATACACATCCCGGCCGAGCAACTACATCACTCTGATATCAGCTGGCCTTTCAACCAATGGGGTTTAGACATACTCGAACCATTCCCACGGCGCCGGGTCAGGTAAAATTCCTCGTCGTAGGGATCGATTATTTCTCAAAGTGGGTGGAAGCCCAACCTTTGGCGAGAATAACATCCCAACAAATGATTTGCTTCATTTGGAAAAACATTATTTGTCATTTTGGAATACCTCACCATATCATAACTGACAATGGCCGCCAGTTCGCCGATCAGAAATTTCAGTCTTTTTTGCAGAATCTTAAAATCAGACAACATTTTGCTTCAGTAGAACATCCTCAAACAAATGGATTAGTTGAGGCAGCAAATAAGGTCATCCTGCATGCACTAAAGAAAAAGCTAGATGACGCCAAAGGCCTTTGGGCTGAGTTAATACCCGAAGTCCTTTGGGGTATAACACAACGCCACAGTCATCAACAAGAGAAACGCCATTCAGGCTAGTATACGGTTCTGAAGCTATGATCCCACTGGAGATCTCCCAGAGCTCCATCAGGACCTACCTCAGCAATAAGGAGGAAGCTCGGAGATCCGAGCTCGATATCATCGAAGAAGTAAGAGACATCGCCACATTGAGACAACGCGCAGCACAACACGCAATAGCCCGCCAATACAACAAATCAGAAAAAAGCAGATCATTTGTGAAAGGAGACTTAGTACTTCGAAGAACGAAAATAGTTTGGAAACCACCCTCACATGGCAAGCTCGCAGCAAATTGGGACGGTCCATACTGGATATCAGAAGTACTCGGCAATGGAGCATACAAACTCGAATCAATAGATGGTAAAGTCCTACCCAATACCTGGAATGTTTCTTCCCTAAAATAGTTCTATAGTTAAAAGTCAGGGACAGGCTTGTACTCTTTTTCCTACTACCAAGTTTTTGTCCCAAAGGGTTTTGCTTGAAGAGGTTTTAACGAGGCTAGCCTACCTGCAAATTTGTATTCAAAAGAAACACGAATTCATAATCAAACTTATCTCGCTCTATTCAGTTATGCGACTTATCTTTCTATTCACTATCTATTATCCATATAGCTCGGACAATGATAATACTCGTCCAAATTAACAACCTGCCACTACTCGGTAGTCGTATCAAACAGAAATGAAATATTCTCAGAATCACTTCCTATCAATCAAGAAAAAGCTTTTTCCTAAGAAGAAAGCACTACCATTAAAACATAATCAAACCGGTTCCACAATCCAAAAAACAAACATCAAAGTTCAAATAGCTATCCATTACAAAATAAAAACAACAAAATATCCAACAAACATAGAAAATAACAAACTACACATTATCTGCTTGATCTTCAACATCACCATCATCTTCAATCATCTTGCCATCACGAACGATTTTTCCAGGGTCCATCCCGGACATATCAACTTCTGGTGCCAAAAACTTCGCTTGTAACCAAGCTCTTTCAAACCCCTCAACAAAAGAATCCAGAATTTCATCAGCTTTTTTCTTCTCCACATCCTTTAGTTGAGCAGTAACCTCAATTAGGCGAGATTGTATGCTCGCCAAATCACTTTCCTTTTTCTTCAAATCCTCCACATCCTTAGCATAACTATCTTTCGTCTCCTTCAATAACTTCTCGGTCTTAGTTAACCGTGCCTGAAGCTCGGCAGCAGCACTTTTACTCTTAACCAACTCTTCCTTCAACATAGAAACCTCTCCTTTTTCCGTAGCAACTCTCTTATACTTCAACTCTTGGCTACGCCCAAGATTGGCAAGGCGCAAACCAACGACCTAGGCAAAACAATACGCCAAGTTTGTAAGACTTCCAAAAACAACAAATAAATAGATTAAGGTCGCTTATTACCTGCATGTACTGTCCAATCGCCATGTCTCCAACCTCCTTTGCAAGAGAAACATCAGCCGAGGATTGACAATACTCGTCCACCACAGCCATATAGGGGTACTCTTTTCCCCACACAGAAAATCCCTCACTTTGTTCCGAAATGTCATGAAGCCTTTTTTGATTACCCATAATAGCCTGTATTTCCTCAAGAGGGACCCCTAGTTCCTTTTCACCAGAATCCTCGGATAAGTCAACAAGCTCGGATTTCCTCTTCCTTTTCGCAATCACTTTCCTCCGACCTTGACGAGGCTGAGTAACTTCGCCAGTCCCAGCCATTTTCTCAGCATTAGAAGATAAAACCTCCTTCTCCAAATTCTTATTTTTGAAACGTGTCCTCAAGGACGCAGCTGAAACACCTGGATATTTGCCACCTGCAAAACACAGAGCACATCAGATATCCAAAGAAAACAAGTAGACACATCAGAAACAACCCTAAAACTCACCCAAATATTTTAAAACAGCATCTTTATCCTCTTCCCACTTCAGAAGCTCATACATCGAAATTAGATCTCCCCGACCAATATTCTCAACAAGAAACTCAATTAAACAAACATTTCTCGGAGAAATAACCTCTGGTCCGAGTATGTTCTGAGGTTCCGAGCACCAATACAATGGGAACCTCTCAGCTAGATTTTCATCTATGAAAAAAGGAAAATCTTTCTCCAGGCCCCTAACCTTGAAATACATCTCTTTAAAATCTTTAAAAGAAGATTTATACAACCTGAAAATGCCAAATCCAGGGGTGCTATTGAAATTTATCCAACCACCTTTCCACACCCCCTTGGCTTGAAATAGTGAAAAGAACAGGTCAACAGACGGCACCTCTTCCAGAAATTCCATTAGAATTTCAAAAGAACGAAGGAATGCCCACCCATTTGGATGAAGCTGCGATGGAGCACAGTTTAACTATTTCAAAACCTGACATTCAAAAGCTGTAAATGGTAACCTAACTCTCAGCTCTTCAAGAACACAGCTGTGCATGTAGAAAAACTCAAAACCCCTACCCCGGTGATAAACCCTATCATTAACACTACATGGCAGTAACTCAATTCCAACTCTAGAATTCTGCCTCACTACCTTACTCAAATCCACTTCCTTCACGGCAGCCTCATCACAGAACAACGACACCTGAGACCTCACATCATCCCCAACCCAGTCATAGGACCAATCTATCTTATCCTTTTTCTCCTTCTCAAACCCCCCATCAAAAACACTAAAACAAGCATGCAACCAGGAAAAACAAAGAGGGAAGAAAGAAATCACAAGCACACAGACATAACCATACCTCTCTTGCTCATTCTTCAAAGAAGCAGAAAACAAAAACGCCCAAATTCCAATCAGTAAAGTAATTAAACAAAACGAAAAACGTTCCAGATAACACCACTACCTCAGTCACATCAAACGACGAAAGGCACATTGGAAACCAACAATACATTAATGAAGCTACCACTCATTCTCTCTCCTCAATAAAAAACGGGCATGATTCCCCACGTGGCTCAAAACAAGGTTCATTTAATGAAGTACGTTAAACTGGGGGCTCACTCAGTAATCCACTTAACCGAGTTATAACTCATCACAAAAGCTCAACCTGCTTCATTAAAAAACTCTCCTCAGGCTAAGCTTGGGGGCTGTGATATGGTCGTCATTAATATGAGCTATAACTCAGCCTCATAACCGTTATTAGCAGACGACATAACTCGTCATTAACCGTTACTGCTCGGATTTTATGAGTTATAACTCGGTGACGTCAATACTCCTATCATAACCGACGTCTTAAACGGCATAATAAGGTCAGTTACGAAGCCAATCATTTCAGAAACCAACAATTTATTACCAAGAATATAACGGACGAAGAGTTCTTCATATAAAGGAAGGTAAATCATTTCTTTTGGATTAAGTTCAAACTTAACACTATACTGACTTAAGCATTAGAGTGCCTTTGCAGGTACACTCCCCCTCCTTTTTCATTGCTCGCACTCTCATACAACACGAAGGAAAGCTCGGATTCAAGAGTTGGACGTTTGGCCTCCGATTATATTGCTCGGTGGATACTGGGTAATCAAAACCGATCTATTTCACAGGCAAGATCAACTTGTACCTGGTGGAACATAGTTTAATCTCCCGATAGAATACCCTCGTTTGTGTGGATACCATTCCCTTACTTCTCTATCATAAACAAATTGATTTGGAAACTCAGTATATGTCAAAATTTGACCTGATTCAAATTTTTTATTGGCCTTCATCCATGCTAAGAATATCGTACATTTTCCTTCCTCTTCTTCCACGATTTTTCCAAGATCGTCATCGTCTTTAAAGATGATATTTTGCTCTCTAGGCAAATGAAATGCTAATATCATCACTGAAAGCCACCTCTGATGAATATCATAAGCTAAAGTTCTCCACACAGCCTCACACGCAGACAAATATCTGCAATCATAAAATTGTTTGATCTCATCAATAACCTGAGCATCCTCTCCACTGGAATCTTTCTTTGTAACTCCAACTGCTATCCTGTCTAGACCTTTATTCACATACTTGAACAAATATTTGATAGAATTTGACTTGTTGCATTACTCTACATTAACATGCGCTTGATAAGACATCAACAGATATGCATTGTATGGAATCACATTCCTATTATCCATATGGATTCCCTTCTTCTCAGTAATCACTCCTGTGTCTCGTCTTCTATATGATGGGTATCCACTACATCGATAACTATAGTTCTACTGAATGTTTTGGGATAATATTTAGTGTAGTACCCATCTTTCATGCTGGGAGATTTTGAGAAAGCTCTATCACATGGTCCATGAATCATATATGTATATACAACTCTAAACAATTTTGGGTGCCGAACAGGATTTGGCAACTCTAAAAATATTAACCGATCAAATTGAGTTGTCGTTGTTATATTATGGTCTCCACTTAACCATAAAAGAATGTGAGCATGTGGTAGACCTCTTTTTTGGAATTCCACCAAATACATGCCTTATACCAAAAAACAAAAAAATATATGTTATAAATAAAATATCTATTTTATATATGTGCTTTGATAAATTAATGGTGATAATAGAAAATCAACAATATGTTAAGTAAGAAAATATTTTGTCATTTATTTTATAACAATCTAAAGGAATATTTCTCTAAAAATAAGGTTAGATGAAGAACAATACCTGCATCTAGCACTCTAAATGGAATTCCGTGCTTAAGATTTGAGATTATCATGTCAAGCTTAATTTTGAACATTCTACACGATATATCCGGCCGGTCTTCAACCTTTAAGTTCCTTGGATTATTAATCCTGCCAATCTCTTGCCAACTCGAGTTACAAGTCATTGTGATGAAAAGGTCTGGATATCCATATTTCTTACAAATTGCCATAGCATCTTGACAATTATTAAACATGTATCTCATGCCACTAATGAAGGACGCGGATAGGATGACATGTTTGAATTAAATTTGCACATAAAGTAAATAAATATATTAACAATTTTTAAAATTCTAAATTAACGTAAATATATTTAAATTTATGTATGTACCTCAATTTTTTGAAAAAATCTACAAAAATTTAAAAAGTAGTGCTAAAAAGAATCAGCAAAATTTTAAAAAATAGTATTAAATTTAAAAAATAACAACCTAAGTAAAAAATTTTAAAATTTAAAAAATAATAACCTAAGTATAACAATCTAAACAAATAATTTAAAATTTGAAAATAACAACCTAAGTAAATAATAATTTATAATTTATAAATATAAATCTAAAAATTTCTAGTGACGACACCTAAATAAATAAATTCCCATACTCAACGTATGAGCGCCACTTCAGCATATGAGTTCCCCATTTGTATTACTATAAAGATAAAGATAAAGATAAAAATTATCCAGTGACAAACCCTTAAATAGAACTCAGTACCACGACAAATTAATTTTTGGCCTGCCGGATTAGCGGATACTATAAAAAAACAAAAAAAAAAGATTTATCTTTAGTATATTAATAAGTAGAAGTAAATAGATAATACCCGAGGAGATAGATGGCTTTTTTTGGTCGGGTGTTCAAAGTTTCATTAAAATTGTAATTAATTTACACTAACAATAATATTAAAGTCGTGGGTAAAAGGAGAGATATCTCGGAATCACGTATTTCTTCGTCCCACGCCCTCTTCCTCCTTTGTTTTTGCGCTCTCTCTTTCGCAATTTCAATTCATTTTCATTCGTTCGTTCGTTAATAATAAAAACAAAACAAAACAAAACAAAGCTACAACAAACAACCCTCACTTCTTTGTTCTTTCTCTCTCTACCCCAACAAACCCTGCTCTCTTTCTCTCTCTACCACAACTTTCTCTCTCTAGGGTTTCAGCACCAGCTCTCAGTGACGCTCTCCACTCCTCGTGATCCACCGCACCGATCAATTTCGCCGTTCCGCCCACGATTCCCTTTTGTTTTGCTTGCTCAGGTTTGCAAATTTCGATCTTTTTGGGCGCTCTCTTGTTTTTTTCTTTTCTCTGTTTCTCTCGTAATTCGAAGCTTCGCATGTGAATTTTTTGGTTCATTTCTTTCCCACATTGATTCCGATAATGGTAGTGTTCCCCCTGCGAGCTGGGAGCATGTCAGAGGAGAGAGTCTAACTGGGATTTCGCTATTTTGTTTCTATTTCCAAATTTTCTTAAAAGTTTGGGGTTTGGGGTAATCATGGTGGGAGAAAAAGCTTAATTGTCATAGGAGGGCAGAGTATTTGATTTTTCAGCTGCGTTATTTTATTAATTTCCACTATTGCGTGAGCATTTTGTATTTGAGGATTTTAGCAAAAATTTTTGGGCCTTTGTCATGTTGAGCTGATACTTTTATACCACAAGCTGGTAAAATTTGTGAACGTGCTGGTTTAAGAATGGGGTGGCCGATTTTTGAATGGTGCAGGGCAAAAGGGTTGCTTTGCTTGCAAACAAAGGTAGTTGTGGGCAGTTTGAGATTCTTTTGTAGTGTTGGTGAGGAGGGAATGTTGCTTGATGCTTGATGATAGTTGCTATGGACTTGAATGCATCGCCAGTCCCTGAGGAAGATGAAGATATCTTTGAGGGACATGTTGTCGAAGAGTACCATGCACCAGAGGAACGTGTTGAAAGTGCAGTTGACATAGCACGCCGGGTACCCTGTCCTCTCATCTTTTATTTTCTGTTTCTATTTTCTTATTATGGATGTGTATGTTTCTTTGATTCCCACAGTTATGATAGTACTTACTAGTGTCTCATTTATTATGCCGATAAGAAATTGTGAATAGATGTTCATAAATGATTTTCATTTGGTTTGACTGTGATCTGCCTTTTGATGCCCCCTAAAATTTGACATTTATTTAGGGTTTTGGGGTACTGAAGTGAGGATTTTAATGCTTAAGTGCTCTCCTTTGAATATAACACTGATTGTCAATGAACTATTATGTGCACCAAGGTTATCAAATTGCAGTTAAAGACTTGAATTGCTAGGGATATTGAATTGTGAATTGTATTGAATTGTAAGATTTAGATGCACAATTTAAACTTACATTATACATGACGTATCATAAATAAAATAATATTCTAGACTAGGAAACGACAAAAGCAATAGCGTAAGGTCATCACTGAAGTCATAAATAAGGTGGAAAATCACAAAATCTTCTATCATCAATACGAAGCTAAGACCAAGCGGTGAGCGACCCATTCTTTTATTTTTTTAATTTTAAGCTACATTACAATATTGGTTATAGGTCAAATAGGTGTGATTGAAAATAGTGTTTTGTCTCCTTTTTTATTCGGTGCCTATAGTTTCAAAAGAAAAAAAAAATGTAGGTGGGCTTTGGGCTACAAATCGGGTAACAAAAGACCTGGTTTGTTTGTGTGAATGTTCCAACCTATGTGTAGTGCATGACCGCATGTGATGCGTGATTGTGAATTATGTCAACCTTGCAATTCAATGTGAATCGAATTGAATGATTGACTCAATGAATGCAGTTCTATCATCTCATCATTTCAACTAACCGATTTGCATCACTAGCACCTTGAATCAAAGCTGATTGGCCGATTCATGATTTGGAATTGTGTTATTTGATAATTTGTACATCTAATGGTTTTTCTCCTATTTATATCTAGTGTAAGTAAGATTCTAGAGGATTCGGGAATATCATTCTATTCTAAGGTGGGCATGGGTCCTTTCTTTTCTAAGGTCTGTGACTGAAAGTTCATTCAGATCCCATCCATTTACTCCCCAGATGTTTTGGTCAATTCTTCTAGTGATGATGTTAGTACTTGTCTGCTCTGTTTTCTGGTATATTATAAATCGTTTGGTTTCTTGGAAACTGGAGTCAGGCTTAATATCATAAATACTCGATACAAATTGTAAATGTGCTTGATTGGTTGCCATCATAACATGATAAGGTGTTGAGTTGAGCATGTTTGTGGCTTATTATTTTGACGAGTACGTGGTAGAAATTGCTTTAAAGACTTCTTGCAATACAAAAGGAAGGATTTATGATTGAAGATGAATTTGTTGAGTCCAACTTTGACTGGAAACAGTTTAATGTTGCATGTGATTTGAGTCAAGAAAATTTTTGTTTTGATTAGCATGAAATCTTCTTACCACCGTCTACTGTCTCCGCGTACTCCATCTTTCTGTCTGTTCATACTCTCACATAATGACAGTAATTCAAAGTTTGAGTTAGATTTTTCTGTGTTATGAAATGTGATAGTTAAAATAATGCAACGAGGGCTTTTAATCGAAAACTTTTTTTTACTGGTGGAAAATTAGGCTTTTAATCAAAAGCCTTCTAGCAAAAGGAGTTTGATTGATCTTTTGGAATTTTATTGGACATCATAGGAGACCATAGAAAAAGGAAAAAGCCTACAATCCCAAGATTTCTTTCTTGCTATGTTAACATTCTATTAGAACTGGTTAGAGTTTCCAACAATAATTCTCTTTGGTTGTTCAATAGCACAATCATTTATAAGCTACATGTTTACTTCTTGGGTTTTCACAATTATTCAAACCGTATTTACCTTAAAATATCTAGTCAGTAATGCAATTCTTCACATATTGCTTCTTTTAGGAGCGCGAAGAGAGAAAACAACGATTGAAGAGAGAACGCTCTGATGACAGACCTGGGCATTTATCACAGTCACGTGGATATGATCAGTTGTTTCAAACTAAGGCCCTTAAATCATATGATAAAAGTAGGCTTCCACCAGGTGAGGGTCTCCTTCCTTGGTCCACGTGCTTTCTTGGAAGTGATCAACAGTAATGCTCTAATGTGATTCAATTCTTACTTTCACCGTGTAACTTAATATGGTCACATGATGCTATTGTTATCTGCATGTCAGCTTCAGATGGTTATCCTTATGTTGAACTTTGTAGACTTGTACTGGGTTTTATTATTTATCATAAATGGTAAATTTGGTTAAATATAAATGAAAAGATTTATGATGTGTTATGTGTGTAGTGCGCACACATGCATGGTATTGGAAGATTTTTTTTTTTATCTTATAAAATGCAGATTGATATCTACTTATTATTTCTTTCAGTCATATTTTAGGTTGTTGGAGTACATTTTATGTCAGAAATCAAGATAAAGATGGTTGTATTTCATCTAAAAGAAAAAAAGATGGTTGTATGTGACAACAAAATATTGTCATTTTATTCTTTACTTGCAGGTTGGTTGGATTGCCCTTCATTTGGCCAGGAAATTTTTGGTATGATACCTTCTAAGGTTCCACTTGGTGAATCATTCAACGACTGCATTGCTCCTGGTAAAAGATACTCATTTAAACAAGTGATACATCAGATGAGAGTCTTAGGGAGAAAAGTAAGTATTGTTTTCTACAAAACTGCAACTATCCATTTGTATTTTAGTTTTTCTGTTTCATGTGTTCCTTTTTGCGTTTTTCTTCAACTTTAAATTGAGGTGCAGGAGTACTCGAAGGAAAATAGTTTCTGGATTTTCAGCAAATAGAAAAATATACTTTTGTTGTATCAGTCTATCTAGTTGTTTACTCGGTTACAATATCTGCTGTTTGTCTTTAGCAGCTAAATTAAAGAAATTGAATGCTTGATTTCATCCGGAAAATCTTTTTAACAAAATATGCTGCTTATTTACATATGATTCTCTTTATTTGCAGCTTGGCTTGGTAATTGATTTGACAAATACTACTCGGTACTATCCAGTGTCAGATTTAAAGAAAGAGGGTATTAAGCATGTAAAGGTGTGTAGTGGCCAAGTTTTGCTTGCCAATTCAATGCTTTTCAATCTTTTGTGGCTTAAAACTGTGATGCCACTTTCTTCTTACATTTGAAGATTGTTGTGTTTTAGATCCAATGCAGGGGGCGCGATTCGGTACCTGATAATTTGTCTGTGAATCAATTTGTCTATGAGGTTTGTTCTTGATCATATTTTTGCAGTCATCTCAAGTTATTTAAAAGAACATGGCATGCATTTCATGTCCTCTTCTAGGATTCATCAGTGATTCATTTTTTACTCAAATTAATATCCTTATTTTATCATATCAATATGGCTTACATAATTTTTTAACATTTTCTTTTACAAAATTGTGTGCAAGAAATTTCATATCAATATGGCATTGTCTAATCTGTCAGTGATAATTTAAATTTCCAGGTCACACAATTTGTATCACGTCAAAAACACTCAAAGAAGTATATACTTGTTCACTGTACTCATGGACATAATCGTACTGGATACATGATTATCCATTATCTAATGCGTACTACATCAATGTCTGTTACTCAGGTCAGTAATCAGTTATGCAGTAATTTTATAATTGTAACTCTCTCTCTCTCTCTCTCTCTCTCTCTCTCTATAATATGTCTTTTTCAAATGTTGCTTGATTTATGTATTTAGAGTTTTGATTTGTTCATTTTGTAGGCAATAAAAATATTTTCTGATGCACGCCCTCCAGGAATCTACAAACCTGATTACATTGATGCATTATATGCATTTTATCATGAAAAAAAGCCTGAAATGGTAAATTGTCCTCCTACTCCAGAATGGAAGAGATCTTCTGAACTTGATCTCAACGGTGAAGCAGTTCCAGATGATGATGATGATGGAGAACCAGTCCCCCATTTGAATGTATGGATAATATATTGAATTTTGGTATTTCTGCTTGTATTATCATCTTATGCTACATGATTACTTTTTGATCTTCTGGTGTGTTGAGTCCTATTTTATGTTTGGTCTCGTGGAACGCATTTAGAATCTAAAATTTTCTTAGATAAGTCCTAAGTGGCACTTAAAAACTATGAGGGAAAGTTGCAGGTTTTTAAGAAGTTGATTGAAGTTGCTGATCAATATTGATTGCACCTTGTCCTTTCCATTGTGGTGCTTTGAAGGTTTTGGTGGCAGTGTACTGGTTTTGCTGTTTCTTTGGTTGTTGTTGAATGCCTATTTTACGTCCTCCATACGATATAACTGGACCAGAACCAAATACTATAGGATAGAAATTTAGATATATTCACCTCACTGAAGTAATATTGAGGTAATGTTCAGAATAGAGGGAATGATTTAATACACAGTGAATTAAATTACCACATAGAAACAAAAAGTAAGTCTTGCTGCATTCTGAATTTCTTTTTCTGTTCTTGTTTGGTACTTGTCATCCTTGAGTCCTACCATACTTTTTGCTCTAATGAATTCCTTTAACATGAATAAAAAGAGAACATAATGAGTCCAACAAAAAGAAAAAAAAAACTCCTTTTTTTCACCTCATTATTTTTTATTTTATTTTATTTTTAAAAATAATGCCCATTTTCACTGCTGGCTAGTGTGTCATATCTGTGACAGGTAAATGTATCATTTGAAGAAAAATTAGTACTGTTAACTTCTTTATGTCTGTCTGTGTTTGCCTGTGCGGTCTGGCAATTTTAAGATTTGCATCAGGCCAGATATCTGTGGTACCTGACATTCCTGAATGTTGGTTTGGTATAATTATGTTATCTTTTTCTTTAATAGTGTTATACTCATATTCATGGGGAAATAGTAGAGTCAACCACGTTACATGTTTAAATCCTGAAATTTTCCTCATTCTATCAGGAGAACCATGAGACAGACACTCGGTTGACAAATGATGATGTTTTGGGAGATGAGATACCTTCTGATCAGCAGGATGCATTCCGGCAGTTCTGTTATCAAACACTTAAATTGGGTGTTGGGGTAGGTTTTCCATCCCCCGAGTCTACTGCTTAGATTTCGAGCTCATTTTTGGAATCAATGTTTTAATTTAGCTTCGGTGCAGCTAAACATTCTTATTCAATTACATTTTAATAAAGTTGATGTCATTTAATATGCTGCTTGCTACTTTATCATTTAGTTGTGTGTTATGCTTGTCAATTGTCATATTGCTGTGCCTTGTGCTTGCCTTTTGATGTGCTTGGACATGTCTTGTGTTTTCAAGGCATTTGTTGTATTCTTGCTATTTCTCTTGCCTTTGGCTTTGGTCTTATTGTGTAAAAAGTTCTCATTTTAGCCAGGTTATTGACATTCCTAGCTACTTTTATGGATTTTTCATACTTCCTTTGGGATTAGTCACCTACTTCATTCAGCTCTTATATTTTGCAGCCCAGGGGACATGCACAATTTCCAGGTTCACATCCAGTTTCTCTTAACAGGTACTACTTACATGAGCCATTAATAATTTTCTTTTATCATATCTTGGTATGTTATAATTATAAACATTAGACCAAGGACTGCTATTTGTTTTAGCTGTAATACTTTTTTTGTTATTATGTCTTGTTTCATGATTGTGCATCATGGTTTCATTCTCTTGCTTACATGCATCTTCATCTTGTTTGTCTATGGAAGTTATTAATGCTTGTCAAAGGGGATATTGTGTGAAATGATCAATTATTTATTATTTATTTTGAGAATTGTACAAATCCGTGAGGATGCTTTTGTCCCATCATTAAAATTGGAATATCTTTTATTATTGTATCTAAACTAGATCTCTTGGAAAAGTTGTCAGTTTTTTGAGCTTCAATGATTTCGCAGATTTTTGTAATTGTCTTAATTGGTTTCAAGAGGTTTTGTTTAAGACATTGTTTCTTATTCATGTATGAGTTTTATCTGTTGACATTAAATTTTGTATCATTGTTATGTAGGGAGAATTTGCAGTTGTTACGACAACGTTATTATTATGCAACATGGAAAGCTGATGGTACAAGATATATGATGCTAATAACGATGGATGGGTGTTACTTAATTGATAGAAATTTCAACTTTCGAAGGGTCCAAATGAGGTTTCCCTGCAGGGGTACAGAGGTGTGTATACTCCTCTATGTTGTTATTGTTGTTGTTGCTTTTTGTTATATATATATATATATATGAGCTTATGAAATAGATTTTGACATTTGAGTACCATCATCACTGATTAATCAGTATACTACAAATAAAGCTCCTAATCTTTTCAAATGATTTCTGTCCAATATGTGGGGAGACTGAAAAGCTATTTTTTCTTGATTCCTCCTTGATCTTCCCCTCCCTCCCCTTCCTTCCACAACCCCCACCCCAAAAAGGAAAAAATGTAAAAGAGAAAAAGTTGTAAGCTTTTGGTCTTTTATAGAGGATATTGTCCTCCCATGACTTTGTATTCTTCCTCTCTTCGTTTTAATAAAATCCTTTCATTGCAAAAGAAGAAACTAATGAAAACTGTTATGTTATATTTTTGGGTTCTAAGGGTTTGGGCGAGAAGACCCATCACTTCACATTACTTGATGGTGAGATGATTATAGATACATTGCCAGATTCACATAAGCAGGAGAGAAGATACCTTATATATGATCTGATGGCAATCAACCATTTATCAGTGATAGAGGTTTGGTGCATTTGTAATTGCTCAAAGTAATGCCGGATGATGTCCATTGTTTTTGATTAATTTTATTCAATCTATTCTCATGGTAGGGAGTCATATACAGTTTTTGTTTTTAATATATATTTTGTCTCAACTTTTCTTTAAGACAAATGTTTAGCAAACCTAAATAATTCATTCTTCCATTTTTCCTTTCTCCATTTTCTTATATATTTTCGCTGCATTTGGGTCTAACCTATCATCTTGTCCTTAGTTGTTACTCTTGGCAATTTTTTTATTAGTCGGATCAACAGGAAACAAGTTAAATGCTGCCTGACGAAAAGAGATTCTTCTTTGCATTATGTTGATTAAGCAATTAAATTGGTTCTGATGAACATTATGTCTTATTAGCATGAGTGTCTGGTTCCTTTTTGTTTCTTCACAGGATGAGTAACCTCTGTATGGGTCAATAAAACATGTTGGTGGAAAATATGCTTTCATGAAACATAATTTGAACTTCGAGTTTTTCTTTCAATAATTTGCCTCCACCATGTTTATTGTTTTCTCTTTTTAGTTTTGATTCTGTGATACAAGTTGTACCTAGCTGTGTATGATTATTGGCAAACAATTGATGCAGCGACCCTTCTATGAACGGTGGAAGATGCTTGAGAAAGAAGTAATTGAACCTAGAAATACGGAAAGGCAACATATTTTCCAGAGCAGGAACCCTTACTACAGATATGACCTGGAACCATTTAGGGTATTTATTTTGGTCATTTAATTTAGCCTAGAACAGTTCAGATTTACGTTAGTTTCCCATGTTGCATTTTTGATATGCTTGAAATGTTCAGGTGAGGAGGAAAGATTTTTGGTTGCTCTCTACTGTCAGTAAGCTTTTAAAGGAATTCATTAAAAAGCTTTCACATGAGGCAGATGGTCTCATATTTCAGGTAGGTTTTGATAATCTTAAGGGACCAAAGAGCAGAATGAGATTTTCTATCCTGAACCCTATGCTTGTATATTGATACCAAATTTGCAATTAAACTACTTTGGATCATATTGCTCTTTGGTTCTTTGCTTCAAATCCTGTTTGATTGCTTCATTTGTTAAGATATATGCATTAGGACATACTTCGATAGTGTTAGAATGAGAATAAAATGTCTCTGGCTGATATAGCTTAATCTGATATGATGTTCAGTGAAAGTTTGGGAGGGAATGAAAATGAAGAGGACCATGTTCCTAGACTACCACATAGTCCAGTTACATAGGGCCATTCATTATCCTCGAAAATCCATGTGTATATTTTCTTACTTCTTCCTTATGATTCTAGATTGATGGAGATTGTTACTGACAATATTAATGATCAGGGCTGGGACGATCCATATGTACCACGAACTCATGAGGGCCTGCTAAAATGGAAATATGCGGAGCTGAATTCAGTGGATTTTCTCTTTGAGGTTGTATAATCTCATTAGTGATTGTGGAGTTGGATATTGTTCAATTATTACATGGTCATTTATTGTTGCTGACTTGCTGATGCTTCCAACTAATTTAAGCTGCCCATGTTGATAGGTCGATGATGATCACCAGCTACTTTTTCTCTATGAACGTGGAAAGAAGAAACTAATGGATGGGAATCGGGTTGCATTTGGAGGTCAGTCAATTTTTTACTTGACTATGCTTGTTCGACTAATCATAAGTTGATATGTGATTTTTCACTCATGCTTCATCAACATCACTATTCTATGTGATCAGGAAATAAACGAAGTAATGACGGTGTTATCTGTATGTTTTCTGAAGTGTTCTACAATCTACATGCCAATTCCGTGTCAACAAATTTTGTTTTTGGGTTGGGGTGGGGAGGGGAGATAATGCTTTAGTAATACTGTACATGATTTGCTACTTGTTTATGTTGTTAAAAGTGGGTGGCTTATGCCCTATTCTTTTCAATTGCACTAATTGAAATTGCTGACTCTAAATTTAAAATCTGCAGATGATTCAGATCCCGCTGATTATTCTGGAAAGATCATAGAGTGCTCTTGGAATTCTGATAATCAGGAATGGGTATTCTTGCGAGTGAGGACAGATAAATCAACTCCGAACGAGTTTAATACATACAGGAAGGTGCTATATTGACACCCATTTTCCAACTTCATCAATTTATTATCGTCTTTCTTGCCTACAGCCATCTTGCAATTTATTGCAGGTTATGCGAAGTATTAAAGATAACATCACTGAGGAGGACTTGTTGAACGAAATAAATGAGATAATTCGCCTTCCCATGTATGCTGACCGTATAAAAGCCGACAGTAAAGCCACTCAGCATGCTATTATGGCAAGGCGAAATCGGTGAGGCACATGTTGGGTATTGTGCCTTCAATTTTTCCACTGGTGGGAGAATGAGAATGAGAGTCGGATGTTATTTTGTGACATCAGTTGAAACCAGCAGCAGGTCTATCCACTGATGGTCTGAAGTTGTATTGGTTTTGGCTATTCAAAGGTTGCTAGATCTATAGTATGTAATTAGTTTAGGCGTTGCGGTAATTACTGCAGTGCAGATGAGTTTGTATGATGCAGTTGGTAGTTGGTACCGCCTCAAATTCTAGCGTTGAATGCATTCCTATGGTTGTCCTGATTAGTATAGTGTTAGGCTTAGGATATCAATGTATATTATTAATTTTTCTTTTGAGTAGTAGTGATATTATAATGTTAAAAAGTGTAGCCGTTTCTTAGGTCAGTTCATTTACATTTATTAGATTTTCTTTTTCAGTATGTTAATATTAATGTGTTCAGAAGTAACAGGCCTTCCATTGTTTGGGAAACTATCCAGCTCATGGTTCCTCCCTCGTTAGCACTTGAGAGGTCACTACTTTGCTATTTCTAATTTAATGCAGAGTTGTATTATTTGCACTTGGATGGATAGATGCTTTGCCCAGCACTCAAATTATGGGAGTTTACCTGTCTAATAGGTGTCAAAGTAATTACTAATGCTCTTGTTTTTCTGGGCAACAGTTTGGCAAGAATCTCTGGATCAAAAAATTTCTTTTTAAAGAAAATACTCCTGAATATCAACATATTTTACTGTTCGGAAACGCTTGCTACTGATGAAGAGATTAAAATGAAGTTTAAATAAGTGCCTTGTTGATTAATTTTTTTAAAAATAGTTTTAAAGTACCGATATTTAATAATATGCAACAATATCTTAATACAATCAAAAGTAAAGCGTAGCAAATCTCTTAATACCAAGTGGTGTAAATATGTATTTATAAAGATAGAATAAATCGTAGTTTTTCTTTTGTGGTCATTACATCCACTTTTCTTTTGATATTGGATTAATAACGATTTTTGGGTGGTATAGAAATCAGACTTATCTGATTTTTATAGTAAGATCTTTCGAATTGTGTTTAAAAATTTTAAAATAATAATCTGAGGTCTTTGACTTGTGTACGAGTCTGACTTGTGTACCTCAACTTTTTTTTTAAACACAAATCCAAGAATTCTATTTGAATACTTACACAAGTTTAAAAAATACAAAAATTTATAATGTTGAGATATATCAGTCATTCTACTAAAAAAAATTAGCCTATTACATCTGGTATTGAATCCGAGACCTCTAGACAAATAAGGAATAAATACCATTGAGTTATGGCTTGTTGGCCAGTAAATTATAGTTTAAATTTAAAGCAATGTTTTATATGCAGTAAAAGAGAATCACGATTTTCATTTAATTTCTTTTTGTCTTCGTAATAAAAACTACTATTTACTCTTTCTTTACTTAGCTCTCAAATTTAACTATTTTTAATATACAAAAGTAGATGGCTAAATTTATTCACATTATTTTTAAGATATTTTTCTTTTTCTACAACATCGCTTATTTGGCAAAATTTTAGAATCAATCATTCAATTTTTGTCAAATTAACTATTATTTTCAAATCAGCAAAATATATATACAAGTAATAGAAATATATGTAAATTAGGGTGCAAAATTACTAATGACAATAATTAAAAATTAATAGTGTCTAACTAAATTTGTAACTTACAAAGACATTAAATTTATTGGGGTTATAAATTTATTGTATTATAAACAATACAATAAATTTATAACCCCAATAATTAATTTATTAATTTCTATAAATAACTCATTAAATATAATAAACATTCATATTACAAATGTCATAATAATATTATTAATCATAATAAATTTTAGGTTACAAATATTCAAATTTTATACTATTTGAACTATTTATATAAGTCTCTTATCACTATTCCTTCAAATAACATCAAATTTAGTACAAAGAAATTTATTTTCGAACTACACAACATCTCAAACTTACTCAATTGAGCATAATTCTTTGGACAATATCACTAAACAAACATACTCAATTGAACATCATTCTTTGGATAATATCACTAAACAAACAGACAATTGGTTTATAAAAAATCGCATGGTTCGTTTATAAAAAACATTAACACCCACAAATGAAGAGGAATCTCTTTGCATAGAAATGATTATATTAGATGGAAAGGTACAAAACAAACATATTTATTGTATTTTTAAATTGAATTTATAAAAAAAATACTTTAATTATTTTTGCTTTTTATACTTTTTATATTATTTTCTAATACTTTATATATAATTATATTTTAATATCGTTAAAATTATACTTCTTTCAATATGCTATTCATTGTTTCTTTTTCTAATAACTTAAAAAAAAATAAATGTAGTCAATTTTTTTAACTAATTATTAACTATGATTTACTAACACTGCAGAGAACATCTCTTCATGTAATTGTGAAGAGAAATATGATGAACAAATTCAAGCATTTGTTACAAGCAGGAAAAGTCTATACTATAAAAAATTTAAAAATAGAAGATGCAAATGAGTTGTATAGACCAATTAAACGTACAATAAAAACAAACTTTTTACTCATAACTGTTGTGAAAGAAATTAAAGATTCAATTTTGAACATTTCTCAACACTATTTTCAATTTACATCACTTGAGATACTGTGACAGAAAATTAAACATGATATAATATGTAATATATAGGCTTTTTTATTTAAATAAAATAATAGAAAATCAATTTTACGTGAATCCCCTAAATGAAATTTTAAAACATGAATCCCCTAAACTATATAATATATAAATCGTTCCAGGGTGATGTGAGTTAGATAATGCATGAAACATGTTATCCTAGGACGATTTATGCATGAAATTTATTGAACAAATGCACATAAATCGTCTTAGGGTAACATGTTTCATGCATTATCTAACTCACATCATCTTAAGACGATTTATATATTATATAGTTTAGGGGATTCACGTTTTAAAATTTTATTTAGGGGATTCACGTAAATTTAATCTTCTATTATTTTATTTAAATAAAAAAGCCTATTTTCTAATACTTTATATATAATTGTATTCTAATATCGTTACAATTATACTTCTTTCTATATGCTATTCATTGTTCCTTTTCTAATAACTTAAAACAAATGTAATTCTTTTTTTTAACTAATTGTTAACTATGATTTACTAACACTACTGTAGAAAATACCTTTTCATGTAATTGTGAAGAAAAATATGATGAATAACTTCAAATATTTGTTACAAGAAGGAAAAGTTTATACTATAAAAAATTTGAAAATAGAATATGCAAATGATTTGTATAGACCAATTAAAGATACAATGAAATCAAACTTTTTACTCACAACTGTTGTGAAAAAAAAAAATTAAAGATCCAGTTTTGAACATTCTCTAACACTATTTTGAATTAGATCACTTGAGACATTATCTAACAGAGTGGGTCAAATAAAAATATTAACAGGTAATTTCATTTTATACTATTTCAATTATTCTTATTAAAAATAACTTATTCAAAAAAAAAATCTACACATTTTTATTCTTTTTATTATAAATGTCATTGAAAACTGCATGCATTAGGAGAAGAAGAACAAGTAGATGTGAAAGGAAAATCCACAAAAATACAAAGAATGAAATTAATACTTAAAGAGTCAAAAAATATACAAATAATTCATTTTTTATTTACATATATAGTTATTAACAAAATACTAATAATTTTAGAAATATTGTGTTGAAAGTCA
>NC_029786.2:90384893-90385680 GCF_000816755.2 Arachis ipaensis
TCTCTCTCTCTCTCACTCTCTCAACAACAACAACAACAACAACAACAACAACAACAACAACAACAGCAACACCAACAACAATGATGAAGGAGTAACAGAAAATGAGAGAAGAGATGAAGGGTACTATTGCAGAATTAGGTGTTGAAGTCATCGATGATGGTCCTCAACAAACTTCCCACCCTCTACTTCTCTGGCGACAACAATTACGCGTGGATGAAATTCTCCTCCAATTTTCTTGCGAAGCCACGGAGTCTAGTTCTCGTCGAAGACCGTGTCCTCACGCTCTGCAACGTCGGCTTGTCGTGGCTGATGAAGGTCGCGCGACGATATTGATGGTTTGTGAATTGAAGTAGCTGTGGCTGATGGAGGTCGTGCGACAATGCTTTAGGGAGTCCAGCAAGTTCAAGGTTTTTGAAGGTAGAGAATAAAAAAAGGGAATGCGAAGAGAGAGGGGGACGATGGTAATAGTAGTGAAGATAAAGGTAATTTGGAGTTTTTAGTGTTTAAGTAATTTTATTGTGTGAAACCCATATTTTATGGGTACAAATCTTCTTCTATAAATAGATGTGTCAGACTATCCATGTTAAATCATTGAAAAAGAAATACTTGGATGTAGAAGTGTACTAGAATTCATAAGCATTGTTATTAAAATCGGAGCGGACCAACCAATTCGACTGAAAAACAGATGAATTGAACCTTAGACCAATTCGGTTTGATGATTAGACTGCATAAGGTAACGAATCGGTCAAATCCAGAGTAAACCGGTCAAACTCAGTAAGATCGGTTC
>NC_029786.2:90386348-90389513 GCF_000816755.2 Arachis ipaensis
TATTTTTTATAATTATATAATATCTATTATATTATTTTTCAATAAATACTTGTAGTATATAATAGTATAATAGATATAAACTAATTAATAAATTATTAAAATTCGAAAATAATAGTTATAAAATACTAAATAAAAATATTTATGATAGAGTAAAATTAACAAAATACTTATTGTTCATATTTCATATTGTTTTAGAATAGCTAGATATTTTTAAAATGTTAATGAAAATATGTATTTTAAATTTTAATTTTAAATTTTTGACTATGTTTTGTTTTTTATTTACACAGGACTGGGTCAATCGGTTCAACCAGTGACTCAATGATCCAGTGATCTAGTGACCTGACCGGTTCGATCACTAATTCGGTTCTGACAACTATGTTCATAAGTATGATTAAAAGAGTTTGGTTCTTTGATCTTACTTAACTATAACCTTCTGTATCCTTGGTAATGCTAAATTACAACTTCACTCATGAAAAATGAGCTTTAGAGACACCTTTGATGTCTTGAGGACCAAAATTTTAAATCACTATTTATATTTAAGTATGACACCTATTAAAACTTAACAACTAAATAAAATAGTATCTATGACTTTATTCTCATTTAATTCTAAATCAAGAGCTACTATGACTTATTCAATTCAACATTTATGATAATAAAATTATTATTATATAAG
The DNA here is from genome assembly GCF_000816755.2 of Arachis ipaensis. Taxonomy (NCBI): domain Eukaryota; kingdom Viridiplantae; phylum Streptophyta; class Magnoliopsida; order Fabales; family Fabaceae; genus Arachis; species Arachis ipaensis. The sequence continues at coordinate 90,387,022 of NC_029786.2, forward strand.
TCATTTAATATAAAATAGCTTTATATATATATATGGGTAAAGTATACTTTTTGTCCCTGAAGTTTGTTAAAAGTTTCAAAAATATCCCTAAGTTTTGATTTGTTTCAATTTTGTCCCTCAAGTTTTCGATTTGCATCAATTTTACCCTTATTACTAATTTTTTGATAATTAATATTTTTCTTTCCAAATATACCCCTCTCTTATTATACCTATCATCATCATCATCATCACAACCCTCTGTCTCTCTTTCTTTCTCTCTTTTCATCTTCACCGTTCTCTTCACTCCCATCATCATCACAACCCCCTGTCTCTCTTTCTTTCTCTCCATCTCCATCACCACCATCTTCGTTGAGCCCCAATTTTCGATGACCACCACCATTTTTCTTCTTCTTCGCACAAACCCGACAACAATGAAGCCATCGCTCTTCCTCCTTCTCTGTTAGCAAACTCAGTCTCATTAATTATTAGTACTAATTGGGTTAATATCTTTTTTTTTTGTTTCCATATTTTACACAAAGCAAAGCAAAATCCTTTTGATGCCATACCAACCTGAAACCCTTATCCCAACAACAAAGTTTCTTCTTTTTTTTTTTGTTTCCAGATTTCACACAAAGCAAAGCAAACTCCTTTTGTTGCCACACTAACCTGAAACCCTGACCCCAACAACAAAGTTTTTTCCTTTCAATATTACTCGTACTATATCTCATTGAAAAATTAATAACACAAAAATTAAATGACAAATAACCAAACATGATTCATTTCAACACACTTCTTATTTCTCAAAATACCAACATCCAAAACAAACAAATTTATCATCATGACCATGATCATACTCCAACCTCCTCCCTTCTCCCAAAAAAAAATTAAAAAATAAAAAAAAGAGAGAAAATAAGAAGAAGAGGAGGATGAGAGAAAAGACTACATCTTCATTGTTGGACAAAAATGCATGCTTTTTGAAATTTCAATGAACATATTGAGAGTGAAAAGTAGTAAGAGCATTGCTAGAGGGATCCTGCGAGAAGAACTCCTCCAAAAACCGGTTCTATAGAACCTATCCCACATCTCATTCTCTGTTTGCTAACAGAGAAGGAGGAAGAGCGATGGCTTCGTTGTGTCTGGATTTGTGCGAAGAAAAAAAAAGGGTGGTGGTCATCGAAAATTGGAGCTCAACAGAGATGGTGGTGATGGAGATGGAGAGAAAGAAAGAGAGACAGAGGGTTGTGATGATGATGGAGATGGAGAGGACAGTGAAGATGAAAAGAGAGAAAGAAAGAGAGACAGAGAATTGTGATGATGATGATGATAGGTATAATAAGGGAGGGGTATATTTGGAAAGAAAAATAGTAATTATCAAAAAATTAGTAATAAGGATAAAATTGATGCAAATCGAAAACTTGAGGAACAAAATTGAAACAAATCAAAACTTAGGAATATTTTTGAAACTTTTAGCAAACTTCAAGGACAAAAAGTATACTTTACCCTATATATATATATTATCCACGATTAAAATAAAAAATCAATAATTTTTTAACATTTTCAAATTTCGTGATAGAGATGGTCCTCTTTACCAAATTTCATATATTAAGGTGTCTCTCACCTCTGTACCTCACTCACCGCCATTGCACGGTCGCCGCCTCATCTCCGCGCCTCTCGCCGGCTCCTCTGCCTTGTATGTGCGCCCTTAGTCTTTGCTTGCCTCTGCTTCTTCCGCGTCCCTGCGTACCTCTGCTCTACTCCGTCTGTGTCGTCTCAGCCGTCTTGGCTCCGCCGTAGCTTGTCTTCTCTGCCTCGTCTGCCTCTGCAGTGTGCTCCGCCGTGGCTCGCTTCTCTGCCTCCGCCTTCTCTGCCGTGACTTTGCTTCTGCTTCTGCAGTGTACAGGTGAGTTTTTATTTTTATTTATTTTTATTTTTTTATTTATTCTATATTAATTTATAGTAGTTGATTGTTGCTGTTTTAATGTAGGTTTAGAATAGATAAATTGAGTTAAGCGAGCATTGATTTATACCATGGGATTGGCTCAAGTTGGTTCTGGTTGGCTCTCTTTTGATGTTAGCGTTGTGACTAAGGAATCATTGAACTATTGGTTTTGTTGCACTTAGTTAACTAGATTCAGGATGGGACTTCTGTTCTTCCTCCTTCCTCTTTATTTCTTCTCAATCACTGTGTTTTTGTGTTCCCTCTTTATTTCTCTGGTCCTCACTTGGTATTTGTCTAGCCTTGCCGTCGCCGGAGCTTTGCGCCAGCCTTGAGCCTTTTCCCTGTTGCTGCTCACAGAGTGTGGTCCTCTTGCCACTGCCGCCACAGCTTACTCTCGCTGTCGACATTGCCACCAATTCTGCATCGCCGTTTCGCCGTGTTCTATGCCATCCTGCCTTGCTCATCTTCTGCCTAGCCTTCAATCCTTTCCTGTCGCCGTACCTCTACTCCCCACGAGGAGGATGAAGTCAGCCCTCCTGACCGCTGCTGACAAGCTCAACTGTCTCTTCCGCAC
>NC_029786.2:90390083-90425187 GCF_000816755.2 Arachis ipaensis
CGCCTGCGTGCCCCACGCGGCCGCGTGGATTTCAAAATATAACCCCCCCAGATCACGCGAACCCTATTATCGCGCCGCCCCCCTGAACCCCCTCTCTCTCTCTCTCTCTCCAATTTCATGTTCCTATTTAACCTTCTTTCCTTGCAAACTTTTTATTCTCTGTATGTACATTGAGCTGTCTCTGCTGCTATTGTGATATTGTTGTCTACTTGATTGTGATAATATATATAAAGGTGTTGCGACTTATGTGGTGTTTAGTTTCTAGATGGCAGATTGTCTTGACATATGTGCGTCTCTGATATGTGTTTTTCCTGGTCTTTCTCTGGTTTTTCTTAACCTGCTAAGTGCTCTTCTTGGTTTGCATGATTTTCATGGAGAACTTGAGTGCTTTGCAAGCCTTTGTTTGTTCTTGAACCTTGAGAAAGCTAAGACTAGATACATACTAACATGATCAATCCAAAGAAGGTTACTTGTAATAAGTCACTAAATCCTAATAAACGTTATGGTAATTGATTTATATGTCTATCTACTCTTCACAACAATGGCATAATAAGCTTCTATCTATAGATTTTAAATTTTTTTAATAGTACTTTGAAGCATTTTCACTCAACTTACTGCTAATCTTGTAGGACTAGGAGTTGTTGCAGCTTCTTGAAACTATAAATCTTAAGCAGACATGTGTTGCTTCTCTGAAAATTCACAATTCAGATTAAGATTTATGTGAAGAAGACAAGAATTCAAGAAAAATATTTTGAAGAACTTATATATTCCAATTCTGATTTAGTATTCATTATTTATTCTAGCTGTATAATTGAGTTGATTTGTTTCACGAGTTCTTTATTTTGTTGTTTTGGCATCAGAGTTCAAAACATACTTTCCCTTCATATCTCTGGGGAGTTTCTCTGAAATTGTTTTTTATTTTATTGTTTTGGCATCAGAGTTCAAAACATACTTTCCCTTCATATCTCTGGGGAGTTTCTCTGAAATTGTTTTAAGTCTTAAACTCTTGTGTTCTTGTTCTTAAGTCAAAGGTGAACATCTTTCATTCTTTCTTTATGATGTCAAAGCAAAAAGAAACTATGCTAATTGTGAGAAAACTTGTTGCTGATGAATGAAATTTTTTCACCCCTTTTCTGGTTTACAATTTTTCTTTTTCGTATTTCTTTTCTGCTTTAAAACTAAATTGATCACTCATCAGTTTAGTTAAATGAGTCAAAAGTTCTCAGTTTGAACTTTGAATCATTGGGTAAAAGTTTAGAACCTGGTGTGGTTAAGAGTCATTGAGTTCAAGCAAAATACTAATGGTTATGTTTTTATCTTCTTTGCTATGTATTTGGCATAATTGATCTTTGTATATCCCTTGAAGGGATTCAACCTTTAATAGCATGTGGGAGGCATTTCTGAACTATTCAATCATTTCACTTCTTTTATTTTTTTTATTTTTTATTATATTAGAATAATAAAGGGAGAAGAAGAAAAAAGAATAGATCTTTGCTTTTAAGTAGCAGTAGGTGAACCAAAATCTATTGTACAGTTGGATTTATCTTAACCATGTGGTGGAAGGTGGAAACTAAAGATAAAATAAAAAATTATTTAAGATGGTAGCTGATTGTTTTATTTACACTTGTTTGTAGGTAGGAAGGGTGATATTATGCGATGAAAAGCTTCAGGAGCTGCTTGGATGTGAAAGCATCTCTGCTATAAGGTACATGATTCTACCTATCTTGTATCTAGTTTTGTTGCCAGGATTAATTAAAGGGCAAAGGGATAGCCCGGTGCACAAGCATCCCACGTTAACGCAGGGTTCGGGGAAGGGCTGCACCCAAAGAGTGTAATGTACGCAGTCTAACTTGATAATTACATCAATGACTGTTTCCATGGCTTGAATCCGTGACCTTGTGATCACACTGAGATTTTATTGTTTGGGGGATTATAGATTATGAGGGAGGATATATACGAGAGGTGGATCAAGAGAAAGTACAAATAATGCAAGTCATGTAATTTATCATATAAAATATTGCTTTTGCTTTGTTGCTTCGTCTCTCTCACCACTGTGTTATGTAGCTTTTGCTTTGTTGCTTCATTTTCCTTTTTACCCCTTTGCTACTGAAATATAAAATATTACTCACTCATCTTGCTTTGGTGTTGCAGCTGCCACTCTGCCAGTTCCTGACTACCTACCAGTGACGGCAACGGTCCCCTCTCTTTCTCAGCCTCTCTGGTTCACATTCCATGCTTCTGACAAGGTAAGATATTACTCACTCATCTTGCTTTGGTGTTGCAGCTGCCACTCCACCAGTTCCTGACCACCAACCTGTGACGGCAAAGGTCCCCTCTCTTTCTCAGTCTCTCCGGTACATACTCCATGCTTCTGACAAGGTAAGATATCTTCTTACCTCCTGTACTTTTTCACCCATAACACCATTTCTATTCTGGAATTTGCTGTCATATATTATTCCTATGCTTTGTGGCAGAAATGATCAAGTTTCTTCTTAATTGGCAGCATTCAGTGCAGACGATGAATAATTTGAAAATTGATTCATGAATAATAATCAACAATGGAGTTATCACAGGAATGGAGGTCCTTCTTCCCAATCGGAACACCTGGTGGCTCCACCGTCGCCCCTCTTCTCCTTTCTGAACCAACCACTACCACTTTAGGCCCCCTCAAATTCAACCCTGACACTAACTCCCTCAATCCTCTCTTCTCCTCTTCTGTCTTCCCCTCTCTCCTTCACCTCCCTCCCATTCTCTCACCCTCCCGTTTTCTCTCTTCCCATTCCCTCCTCCCTTCAACTGCTTCTTCTCTCTCCTCCTTCGCCCAAAACAATGCCATTTCCCCGTCCTCCTATTTCCTTACTAACCGTCTCCACCTCCTCACTTATCCAGATCGCAGAACTGCCATTGTTTTCTTCCCCACTGGGCCCAACGATGACAAAATCGGGTTTTTCATGCTCTCCGTCACAGACTCCAAGTTGCAAGTCCACCTTGACGGAAACGATGATATTTTCCGTGCGGAGATGGGATCCTCCTCTGCTCACCGTATACTGAAAATTTTGGTGAACCCTATTCTTGAACCTCCTCCCTATTCGGGTTATGATTCCTCTTCTCCTGTTATTGGGTATTTGTCGGCTTGTACTCTCTATTCTGTGCACTGGTTCATTGTGAAGCATAGCTCTATTTTCGATAGGCCTGTTATGTTATATGTGGGCGGTAAATTTTTCAAGAGTTCTTCCGTTGTTCATGCTTGTTGGAGCCCTCATATATTGGAAGAGAGTGTGGTGTTGTTAGAAAGTGGTCAATTGTTCTTGTTTGATTTGGAGTCTCATTATCACGGTTCGAGTACTTCTTTTAAGGGGACTAGGTTGAAAGTTCTGTGGAATGATTCGGGTTATTGTAGTGATTGTGTGTGGGTGAGCTGTGAATTTAGTTGGCATCCTCGGATTTTGGTGGTTGCTCGCTCTGATGCTGTTTTCTTAGTTGACTTGAGATCCAAGGAATGTAACGCGAGTTGCCTAATGAAGATTGATATGTTGCGTATGTATGCTCCAAGCGAAATCGAGCAGTTTCTTGCCTTGTCAAAGGCAGGTCCTAACCATTTCTTCTGCGCAGTGGCTTCTAGCAGTCTTTTACTTCTCATTGATGTGAGGAAGCCTATGATGCCAGTGTTACAATGGATGCATAATATTGATGAGCCTTGTTACGTAACTGTGCTAAGCTTGTCTACCTTGAGGTCCAACTCAAGGGAAGATGCTTTCAAGTTGGCTTCTGAGTCTGGATATTGCATTATACTGGGATCATTTTGGAATTGTGTGTTTAATCTCTTCTGTTATGGACCTGAATTGCCATTCCGAAAAGGATATATTGCTTCGAAGCTTTCAAATATTAACAAAGCATTCTGTGCCTGGGAGCTTCCGTCTGATATTGATTTATCTGGCTGCAAGTGTCATTGTGGAGATTGTCTCTTAACGGAAGAGCTGTCAAAGGATGCTCTTCCTGAATGGATTGATTGGCAGCTGAAGAAAGAGATTGTCTTGGGTTTTGGAATTTTAAGCAGTGACCTGGCTGCCCTACTTTGTGAATCAGATGAAAATGGTGGATTTACACTGATAAGGCTGTTGTCATCTGGAAAGTTTGAATTGCAAAGATATCATGCTTGTTGGGCTCCAACTAGGAACTTAGATCATTGCCACAAAGAAGAATTATGGCTGGACAAACACTTGCATCCCTTCAGTGAGGAGGAATACAAATTTCCAAAAAGATTTCATCACCTAAAATTGGCTTACCTTCAGGCATATGTTGGTGATAGTCTTTCTAAATTGCTACACAGGAAACTAGAAAAGAGTCACATGCAAACTCGACAGAAGGAATCTTATGCGAGTAAAGTGCATGAGTTTTTGTGTGAGAAATTAAATGCTTGTGGGTTTGGTCGGTTAAGATCATCTGCTGCAACTGCTGCTGTCTTCAAAGATATAAAACCACCAACAAGCCTTCATGAAGTTGCTTTAAGGAGACTTTGGGCTGACTTGCCTATGGAGGTGTTAAAATTGGCATTTTTAAATTATTCTCAATGTCCACAAGTTGTAAACAAGCATAAGATAGCTTTAGATTTCTTAGCTTTACCTGACCTTCCTCAGTTGCCTCCATTCTTCTTACGGAAATCTTCACACCACAACAATGATGACATTGTGGGTCCAGTTAGGCCATTTCCATTTCTACTTGTGCTAAATGAATTTTACAACGGGTGCTCAAATTTGGAAGATGACGAGTTTTCCATAGAAGCAGAGCTTGGCCTCAAGTACAATGAAGTAATGAAGGTGGCTAGTAACATAACTGTTTCAACTGATTGCTCTACGGAGATATCTCTTTCTGATGATCAAGAGGAAGCTTGGGATGGTTCGTTGAAAGGAAAATCTTTTTTTTCATATCGGCCAATGGCATTCAATTGCTGTGCCCAAGATTTTGTTACAGGGGACTCTGTTTATAGTGCTGAAATTTATGATACATTTATATTCCATGTCCGGAAGTCCAGGGAGCAGACAAAGCCTCTTGGACAAGAGGTATTTGATGATCATTGCCCTGTTGAGTTGAGTCTTCATGCTCCATTGGAAATCTCTGAACCTCAAGGTTTAAAAGCATGTAATCTACTGAAGAAACATATGTCAAAATGGGAACAACATTTTGATTTGTATAAGGAGTTTTGTATCCAATCTAGATTTGAAAGTGGTAGTTAACAGGTGTTCCTTCATTTTTTGTCCTTGTCCCCATAGATAAACGTAAATGAGTTTTATCCTCTGAAAAATATGCTCTTGGCTGATTCTTCGGGAAAATATCAAATATGCGATGCATTGTATATACCTTTTTCCCTTTTTGGGTGTTGAAGCAAGTTTGAGGTCAGCTTTCATAATTTTCTTGGTACAATCAGGCGGATCTTTTTAGTACTTTAACACATCTAGTGATTCTTAATCTGCCATACTATGGCTTTAACTTGGCTATGGGCTATCTTTTAGCTCCTCATATTTTACTAACAGATACTAGAATTCAATAACATATTTGACTTTTGTAAAGTGCATTTTCAAAATTGAGGACGGTGAGGCAGGGGTCGGCTGGAGAGTTGGGTTGGAGCTTGGTTTGTGTTAGAGGAAATGAAATCCGAAAATGTTAAATTGTCAGACTATAACATAAACCAACTTAGTTTATGGTTGACAATTTTGTCAACTAAAATGACTTATTCATATATCTAGATTTACAGGTAATAGATAGAGCTTTATTTAAACCGAGAAAACAGACAAATTTGCAAGGCGATGGTTTTGAACTATATACATTATATATAAAGCATAATATTTGAGTATTAACTTTTCAAGATTGGGCATATTTGAAAAGTCAGGAGTTTGTGTCAAGTGTTGAGAATGACTAAGATTGAGTATTTTTTAGCTGCTGCATCATCTGCAAGAATTTAAAGGTGAAAAAATTAAAGAACCTGAAAAATATAGATGTAAACATGTGATATTTCATTTAAATTATTCTTACAAATTTGTAAACAGGTGTGCTTTTCTTTTCTTTTTAGATAAAATAAGAATTCCATAAAGGTGAGAAAAAACAGACAAAAATAATGGTGGTGGATTAGATTTCTCCTATAGAAAAGTAAAAGCACAAAACAAAGACCTTTATAAAAAAAGAAAGCAAAGCTGTCCAATCTCTCAACATGTCCAAAATGATCATGAGTTTTACTCCAAATAAATGCTAAGCATTGTTTTTTTCTCTTGTTCTTGAAGTTTTTTTATTTATGTTTTTTCAACTACAAAATGTAAATAAAACTCAAATAGCTTTGGAACGTTCAAAGCAAGTCCCTCAATAGCTTTTGCTCCCTATAGATTATAGGAACCAAAAAGTAAAATTAAATTAACGGTAGCTTAAAGAGCATTAAACAATTTATAAAGGTCAAATAACAGAAACTACAAACAGGTGGACTGATCAAGATTCAGGACCTTATTTGTAAATATATTTGAAAAGGGTGAAACAGAAATTTTCGCCATATATCACTGTTATATGAATTTAAAAACATACTTGAAATTCTTACCATGTCTTTTGATAATACATTAAGCACTTTCTCTGGATTCCACAACCTACTCCGTTTCTTAGGTTTTGTTGGCAAACTCTCGCGAATAATTTCTCTTCCCATGTCTCGCAGCAAACCATGCATGCCAACTTTCCTCTTGGTGTTCACAGTAATAAGGCATCTTTTCATAAGAACATTTATTTCAATTTCAGCAAAATGCACACAACCATTTAGTATATTAATTACATCATTTGTGTCCATTCCAATAAAGAAAAATGCTACATCAAGAAATATTTCTCTATACCTATCATCACTTAGACCATCAAAACTTATCTTAATTAAGCTTCTTCTGTACATCGTTGTTTGGAATAGTTTTGAGTTTCTTCAAAACACTCCTCCATTCATATACTTTCCTAATAAACAAATGGGACCCAATCACCTCAAGAGCCAGTGGCAATCTCTCGCAATATGAAACAACTTTTCCTTAGCAAGTAAAGCAAACTCTTCTTTCAGACATGGTTCTTTGAATGCATGCCAGCTAAAAATTTCAATGGATTCTTTGTCATTCAACAAACAGTTCCTTCATGTCTAGCATATGAGTAACATGTTCAACAATGTTCTTGATATCGTCACTTTCATTCCTGCACGGTAGGCACTAGAGATTATACACACAGTAAATAAGATTTACAATTTTCTCAAATTGTTATAGGTTCTAGTTACTTTGTAGGTATAATGTTGCTTAAAGTAAATAAATACATGCAAATTAGATAAAATTAAGTTGAATTATATACAAGTAAGAATTTCGTATGCTTTTACATAGGAATGAATTAAAGAAAATGAATTTTAGTATGCATTTGCTAAGTTTAGATTTTAACAAACATGCACAAAAAATTTACATCTTTAAGCACCTTTTGAAGATAGGAGGAAAAAATATTTTTCTATTCATATTCATAATTATGTATTTTAATTTATTTTATAATATTTATTAATCGCTACTGTTATTTATTTGAGTCCGCGGGTCTCATTCTCATTATATAGAAAGCATCAAACATAATTTAAACACAGAATAGTAAAATGCTATAAAGATCAGAGATCTGCAGTGTCTCCTTTGTAGTCCTTATTATGCAGAATTTAATCTTCATTGGGTGGAAAAGTTTAGACTATTAATCAGAGATGGCTTGAGCAAGATTTATTTTATTCTCCCATTAAAGCGCTACTTAATAGCATCCTAAAATAGTAGCAGTTAATTTGGTGCAAAATAGTAGCAACACTCCAAGATAAACTTACAGGTAGTAACTGATAGCATACATAGAGTATAGGAGTCAAATAGAAAACATATATTAATCAGGTCTATGAAGTGCAATTTTGCTTTAAAAGCTCTATCAAATTCAGCCTGCAAGATAACATGGACATAAATAAATTTTATATTTCAAAATAATGTTTATAGATACTTAGACTATTAGCACTTACTTTTTCATCTCCACCATGAACAGTGAAATTTGCATCTGCTACCATATTATCACCAGAAACAATACCTTCACCTTGTTGCTCTCTGGTTTGGTCAACTTGTTCAGCATATATGAGATAAACTGGTCTTCTTCATTGTGAATCCTAACCCAGCAACAACAATCTGCACTTTGTCACCAGCTTCAAGGTTTGATATTACTTTCTGCCATTCCTCATCTCTAAGTGAAGCCAGTGTATCTCCATCGTAGACATAAGGGATGGTCTTCGTGTGATTTATGATAAACAGATTTTCGACAATAGGGCCTTGTGATGGTACATTGTTTGGGGAAGAAGAATAGACTATTCATAACAACATTGTCTTTAACTTCCACCCATTCACTTGAGGGACATGGAAAGTTACAAAAGAATCTTCACCGACGAATGTTAACCAATCAGGATTCCTATTGCCAGGAAGAAAACAATCTCGAGTTACTCTGGCACTAAATTTCTGCATAATGGAAACATTCTTTAGTTTTGGAATTTTAAGTGTTATACACAGTTTAGTTTTAATCAGGTGAACAAGTTGATAGAATAAATAGAGAGACAAACCTGCAAATATTCTCTCTAAGTACCTCTGTGACTGAACAATTCATTCCCTTTTGGATTAAAATTGAATTCAAGGAATTTTCTGATTCAATAATGTCACCTTCACTAAAACAACCATGTATTGATGAGGTACTCCCTCTTGAGATATTTGATGCACCTGATGTTACTACAATTTCATTGCATTTTGTGACATTAAAAGTATTACGGATCTAGATAAAAATGCATCTCGATAACATCAAAACTAGTAATAAAAAATGCTATTGATTGCATAAAAAATGATGCAATAATTTTAAACCACTAGAGGAAACAAAACAAATAGTACTATAGTAGGTCATGTATGTTGATCATATTCTTATTTTTGAAATAATTTTCTTGGCTTAGATTCAATAGCAGTGAATTCCAAATAAAATAGTTAGGAATGATGCCTTTTTCTACCATTTCTAGGAAGAGTTGCAAGGCTTTCTGAAGATCACCCTTCTTACATGTAACATTAATCAAAGGACCATAAGTTTCTGCATTGGTTTCACACTCTCTTGCAGTGATATCTTCCATGAACTTCAATGCACTTTCAACTTTTTCTTGTCTGCAAAAACCTGCAATGATTGCATTAAATGTAGATGGAACTGGAAAGCAGTTATTGGCAATCATTTCATTCATCAGCTCAACTGCTTCTCGGACGCAACTGTTTTCAGATAATCTGTGAACTAGGCAATCATAAACTAGAATACTTGGAACTCCACCTTCATCAATCATCTGATCATAGACCCTCTTTGCATCGTCAATACTCCCCTGCTTACAATGTTCGAAAATCGTCATGCTTCTGTCAACAGCTCTTGGAAACATCTTTCCTAACTTTGTTAGAAATTCAACTGCTTCATCAAAACGGTTCTGCTTGAATAGACCATATATTATGCTATTATAAGGACTAATGTGCCCTCCCGAGCCTTCTTTGCTTTCCTCCATCAGCTCCAAAATTGAAAAACCTTCATCGATTCTTCCTTTTGAACACAACCCTCTAATTATCGTGTCGAATGTAGCAAAGTTCCATCTGATCCCATCTGTTTTCATGTCATTAAAAAGATCCAAGGCCAAATCTAACATCCCAGAATAACAAAAACCAGATATGAGTATGTTATAGGTGTCTACATTTGGAAGAGAGCCTCTACTCTCCATTTGCTTCAGGAAATGAATCCCAACTTTTACTTTTCCTACTCCACAAAACCCCTTTATCAAGGTGTTATAAGCCACAACATCAAGTGAAGCCCCCATGCACTCAACTCTGTCCAAAACCTCAGCAGCCTCCGTTACACGGCCGGCCTTGCAAAGACCTTCCACAACCTTAGTCACGGAGACAATATCAGGAACAAAATCCATGGCAAAGCTCTTCTCCAGCATCACTAAAGCCTGAACTAAATTCTCCTCTTTGCAATACCCGGATATTAAAATGTTAAACGTGACATCATTCGGTTCCACCATCTCATACATCAAGCTTCTAGCCCTCCCAACTTTCCATTTCTACAAAGTGCATGAAGCAAGGTGTTGTAAATCAGAGTGTTTGGTGTGACCCCTCTGCTAGACTTGCTTTAAAACAGCAGAGAGGTTATATAAGATGGTTAGAGCCTGAGCATCAAGTATTTGTTATTTGTTATCACAAGACTTAAGATAGATTATATATCTATCAATTTTTTTTTTAATTTGTTGTACACCTAAAAAAAGAAATACCAACAGAAAGAGCTGATTAATGTAATTTTAATTTTAAGCAGGTGACATTGTCAACTATAGGTTATATTATTAGTACTTCAAAGGTTCAAATGTTTTCCATCATATTACCTTTAGTGAGAACTAATTTGGCTCAAGATTCACAATTTGTCAACTAAAATGATTCATTCATATATTATAAGTTTACAGAGACTACTTAGAGCTTTCAACCAAGAAGAAAAGTTTTTTTTTTTTTCTTTTTTGCAAGGGTTTTTGAACTATATACCTTATTTATAGAGCCTCGGATCATAATCTAAACATGAATAGTAAAATGCTATACATAGATATAAACAATCTCCTTTATACTCATTAGTATGTAGAACTCAATCTTCTTGGGTGGAAAAGTTTAGATTATTAATCAGACATGACTTGAATAAGATCTTTTGATTCTATCATTAAAATGTATTCTACTACTTAATAGCATCCTAAAAGTCATCTGCACCTCTTGTTGCATCCTCTCTGGAGCCAATACTTACATCCCTGTCATCAATTTCACATTACATAAACAGTTTGTGTAAAGTTGGGTACCAGAAAAAGTGAATGACTTACATGAATTATTAACTTGGTGCCTGATAAATTAAAACCATTTAATGATATAGATTTAATAGAAATCAATAAGCATAAAATTTTCTAAAACCTTTAAGAGTGTCGTGCATTGAAACATTGTTCGGGGAAAAGTATGTGCAGAAGTTTTTTAAAAAATGATATCTGAGGTTAGAAGGAAAACTTATAATTAGATCTAGGCAACAAATTAAATTTTACTTTTCTTAGCCTACTACACTTACCCACAATTTCAACTCAAATTGACAAGTCACACAATACTCTTTGGTGATCACACTCTCTGGAGTTTTCGTTTTCCAAGTGTGAAGGAAACACATTGCGCGATAATCCTTCAAAGTCGCATATACACATATACACAATGCTCTTTAATCTTAGTAGTGCATGAGGCACTTGTGTTATGGCAGTTTTATCTGCCATCAAAGTTGCCAATGATTCCATCTGTTCTATGTCTTCCTCTAGCTTATCAATCAATGAACATTCTGAGAGAATGAGAGTTTTGAGAGATCTCAGCTTGTAGATGCTTCTTGGAAGTACACGAAGCCTTGAACACCCTTTCAAATTGATTAGAAGAACTTGCTTGAGATGTTCAATGGTATGAGAAACCGAAGTCAACTTTGGGCAATATTTGAGTATTAACTTTTCAAGATTGGGCATATTTGAAAAGTCAGGAGTTTGTGTCAAGTGTTGAGAATGACTAAGATTGAGAATTTTTAGATTCTTCATCATCTGCAAGAATTTTAAGGAGATGAATTCAAGAACTAAAAAAAAAAACTAGATTTGAATATATGAAAATTCACTTGAATTGTTTTTAGAAATTTGTTAATAGGTATATACTTTTTTTATAAGAATTTCATTAATATGAGAAAACAGAAATACAGAAAAGGTGGGGGAATAGGGTTCCCATATAAAAAAACAAAACACAACACAAACACCTATAAAAATGCAAAGCTCTCCAATCTTTCAACATGTCTAAAAAGATCATGAGCTTTGTTTTTCTCACTTGTTCTTGAAGTTTTCTTTGTTTGAGGTTTGCTATGTTCAACCACAAAAGCAAATAAAACTCAGAATTTATACCTGACCCTTCTTCCATACTAGGTTGAGTTTGCTATATTTGAAGTCAATGGCAACTAAATTTCCCTGATAAAAGTTTGCAATTGTATATTCTGGAGGACATTCATGCCAGCACAACCATCGAAGATCTGTCGAAAGAAATTTAAAGTCTCCAACAAGTTGCACATTCGCAAACTGAAGCAATCTGAGTCTCTTCATCTCCTTAAATGCTTCTGTCTTTAAGTGGGTTGGATTCAGTGACTTTGGTAGGTTCAAAGCAAGTCCCTCAATAGCTTTTGTTCCCTATAAATTATAGGAACCAAAAAGTAAAATTGGATTAAGGGTAGCTAAAAGAGCACTAAAAAATTGAAAAAAAAGAGTCAAATAACTAAAACTCCAATCAGGTAGAATCATAAAAATTCAAGAGAATAGAATATAATTGAAGTTCCACTCCCTTGTTTGAAAATATAATTGAAAAGGATGAAACAAAAGTTTCCACAATATATCATTGTTGTTGTATGAATTTGAAAACATACTTGAAATTCTTACCATGTCTTTTGATAATACATTAAGCACTTCATCTGGATTCCACAACCTACTACGTTCCTCAGGTTTCATTGGCAAACTCTCGCGAATAATTTCTCTTCCCATGTCTCGCAGCAAACCATGCATGCCAAGTTTTCCCTTGGTGTCCACAGTAATAAGGCATCGTTCCATAAGAACATTCATTCCAATTTCAGCTTAATGCCCGCAGCCATTTAATATATCAATTACATCATTTTTGTCCATTCCAATAAAGAAAAATGCTACATCAAGAAATATTTCTCTATCCCTATCATCACTTAGACCATCAAAACTTATTTTAAGCTTCTTATTTACATCATTGTTTGGAATAGTTTTGAGTTTATTCAAAACACTCCTCCATTCATATACTTTCCTATTAAACAGATGTGACCCAATTACCTCAAGAGCCAGTGGCAATCTCTCACAATATGAAACAACTTCATTAGCAAGTGAAGCAAACTCTTCTTTTGGACATGGTTCTTTGAATGCATGCCAGCTAAAAAGTTCAATGGATTCTTTGTCATTTAACTCTTTCATACTATATAACTTGTCAATTCTAAGACAACGTAGAAGATGCTCGTCTCTTGTTGTGATGATTATTATGCTACCAGGACAGAACCATTTACGGCTTGCAGCTAAAGAATTTAGCTGCTCCAATTTGTCCACATCATCAAGTACAAGAAGAATCTTTTTCTGGCCAAGTCTTTTTTCCAATATTGACTTTCCAGATTCAATGTTTTCTACCTTTATTTTCGTTGTCTTGAAGATAGAAGAAAGAAGTTGCTGTTGTAAATAAAGAATTCCATTATCTTGATCCCAAACTTCTCTTATATTTAGGAGGAAACACCGACCTTCAAACTCACGGAAAATTTTATTATAAACCGCTTTGGCAATGGTTGTTTTACCACACCCTCCCATGCCCCATATACCAAGTAGTAGAGGATTTTCTTGGTGCTGGTCTTTTAATAGTTGAATCACCTCTTCAACACGAGATTCAACTCCTACAGGATGATTAGCAACGAACAATTCCTTCATTTCCAGCATATGAGTAACTTGTTCAACAATGTTCTTAATATCCTCACTTTCATTCCTGCACCATAGGTACTAGAGATTATACAGACAGTAGGAGAAGATTTACAACTTTCTCAAGTTGTTTTAGTTTCATTGTAAGTATAATGTTGCTTAAAGTAAATAAAGACATGCAAGTTGGACAAAATTAAGTTGAATTATATCAGTAAGAATTTCATATGCTTTTATATCGGAAGAAATTTTAAAGAAAAAGAATCTTAGTATGCAATTCCTAAATTTAGAATTTGTCCAAACTTTATATATTTAAACACCTGTAGATAGAATAGAGAGATTCCTGCAAAATATGAAGGATATTAATTAATTTACTTGGATTTTCGGATGACAAACCCTGCAATGCACCCAACTTCACGGAGTGCTTTCCTCCAACTCTCCTATCATCACTTAGACCATCAAAACTTATTTTAAGCTTCTTCTGTACATCATTGTTTGGAATAGTTTTGAGTTTATTCAAAACACTCCTCCATTCATATACTTTCCTATTAAACAGATGTGACCCAATTACCTCAAGAGCCAGTGGCAATCTCTCACAATATGAAACAACTTCATTAGCAAGTGAAGCAAACTCTTCTTTTGGACATGGTTCTTTGAATGCATGCCAGCTAAAAAGTTCAATGGATTCTTTGTCATTTAACTCTTTCATACTATATAACTTGTCAATTCTAAGACAACTTAGAAGATGCTCGTCTCTTGTTGTGATGATTATTATGCTACCGGGACAGAACCATTTACGGCTTGCAGCTAAAGAATTTAGCTGCTCCAATTTGTCCACATCATCAAGTACAAGAAGAATCTTTTTCTGGCCAAGTCTTTTTTCCAATATTGACTTTCCAGATTCAATGTTTTCTACCTTTATTTTCGTTGTCTTGAAGATAGAAGAAAGAAGTTGCTGTTGTAAATAAAGAATTCCATTATCTTGATCCCAAACTTCTCTTATATTTAGGAGGAAACACCGACCTTCAAACTTGCGGAAAAGTTTATTATAAATCACTTTGCTAATGGTTGTTTTACCACTCCCTCCCATGCCCCATATACCAAGTAGGAGAGGATTTTCTTGCTGCTGGTCTTTTAACAGTTCAATCACCTCTTCAACACGAGATTCAACTCCTACCGGATGATTAGCAACAAACAGTTCCTTCATGTCCAGCATATGAGTAATATGTTCAACAATGTTCTTAATATCCTCACTTTCATTCCTGCACCATAGGTACTAGAGATTATACAGACAGTAGGAGAAGATTTACAACTTTCTCAAGTTGTTTTAGTTTCATTGTAAGTATAATGTTGCTTAAAGTAAATAACATGCTAGTTAGACAAAATTAAGTTGAATTATATCAGTAAGAATTTCATAGGCATTTATATAGAAGTTAAAGAAAAAGAATTTTGATATGCAATTCCAAAATTTAGAATTTATACAAACTTGCTAAAAAAAACTTTACATATTTAAACATCTGTTGAATAGAGATTTCTCCAAAATGTAAAGTATATTAATTAATTTACCTGGATTTTCGGATGACAAACCCTGCAATGCACCCGACTTCACGGAGCGCTTTCCTCCAACTCTGCTCCTTGCCATTTATTTTATCCGGATATCTTTTCATAAGGTTATCAAAAGCTTGTCCAAACTTACCAGTTTGATTTCGCACTTCCGAGGGATCTATATGGTAAAATACTGGCAGCACCTTTTGAGTTTTGTTTTTACAACAGAGCATGATGTGTTCCAACTCTTGCAAGCATCATCTTGAAAATGCATAATTTGGTGACAAAATAATGATAGAAGTTTTAGACTCTTCAATTGCTTTCAGAAGCGAGATTGAGAGAGTTTCCCCTCTTGCTAGCCCGTTTTCATCCTTGAAAACATAGATACCAGCATTTTCAAGAGAGGCATAAAGATGTGAGATGAACTTTGAGCGAGTTTCTTTGCCTCGAAAGCTCAAGAATACATCATATGGCCTTTGCTGCATAAGTTTTTAAATGTGAAAATAAAACACACTGAACTAACTTTCGGAGAAGTATTAAATCTATGCAGCATACACTATAAACTGAATTAAAAGTTTTTTAACAATTTATTATATTAAAAAATTTATTTTTATTATTAATGAATTTATTTTGGTAAAACGGGTGGCTGATTCGTGGCTGATTTTCAGTACGCACCAGGATTAAGGGAGTTGCAATTCTTTTTCTTTCTTTGTTATGTTCCAAAAAGAGTTTCAAAAACAAATGGCAACTATAAATCATCAGATCCAACAGAAAATATGTTTTCTTTTAAAACCTGCCATACATCTTGAAAGGGGAATCTTTTGAAGCTGTCCAATACATTCTCCCACTCTTGTATACTTTTTTCAGATACAGCAGAGCCAACACACACAAGAGCCAGTGGCAGTCCATCAGAATATTCAATTGCATAATTAATAAGACCAGAAAAACTTCTTTCAGGAGTGGCTTTGTTGAATGCGCTCCAACTAAAAAGCTCAACACATTCGTTGTAGTCCATTTCTTTCACTCTATATATATGATTAACTCCAATCTCATGAAGTCGATCGTGTTTAGCTCTTGTCGTGATGATTATTATACTCCCTGGACCAAAACTTTCACGAGTTACTGCCAAAAACCCCAGCTCTAGGTCACTTCTCACATTATCAACTATAAGAAGTACCTTTAAGCAACGAAGTCCTTCCCACCATAACTTTCTTGTTGAGTCAAAGTTATGCGCTTGTGTTTCATATGGGTCTCTCAAAATGAAATGAAGCCGCCTCCTTGTATAATCCGCCATGCTATCCTGGATGTCTGGGACAAATGTCCTCGCCTCGAAATTGTGGCTAATTTGATTGTAGAGGGCTTTGGCAATTGTAGTTTTACCTATTCCCGCCATTCCCCATATTGCTATTATGAGGACACCATCTGCTTTCTGATTGTTTAAGAGTTGAATCAAATCTTGCACACGAGAGTCTACTCCCACCGGATGCTTCGCAATGAATAATTTCGCTGAATCTATCAAGGATGTAACATGTCCAACTATATCGCTCATAACTTTTCTGTTATTCCTGAAAAAAATATAAATATAAAGCATAATCATTAACCAATAATACAAATGATTAGGGATATTGGTTAAGTTAGAAAGTTTGTTAGAAATATTGATAGCTGTCACTATGCTGTTAGGTAGTTATGCCATTGTTAAGTTAGTTAGCAGCACCCTAATCCCTCTATAAATACTAAGTACCTAACTTGTATCAATCACTTTTCATCAATAGTCATCGTCAACAACAGATGAAAAATGTTAGGAGCCAACATTTTTTATCAATATTAGCCGATACTTTGGGCCAACACTTTATTTTTAATTTTTTATACAATTAGATTTTTGGGTTTAGAATTTAGTCTATAATTAGTCAAATGTTAACAAAAAAATAATAAATTTTGTTAGTCACGTGGTATTGCTGGTTTTACTCGTTCTCTGTATCTTTGTTTTCTCTCCCAACTCTCTTCAAACCCTCTCAGTCTCTGGAACCTTCACAAACATTGATCAATATGCACATTTATCAGAGGAACAGGATAAGAATTGAATGACAAAATCACGTTCCACTCTAGTCTCCAACAAGCCAAAGATACTCAAAAGGTCATGGCTCATCAAGAATAAAGATCAGAGCATTAAAAAACATGGGAGAATTTAATTACCAGATATCTGGAAGAAACCTGGGTAAAATGGAAGCAGCTTGTTGAAGAAGGGCGGCCTCATAACTCAACATCCTGTGTTCATCCCTTGAGATTCCTTGCAGAGTTCGCGACAAAATCTCCCCAAAATAACCGCTCAGATTGCATACTTGGGAGGGATCTAAGCAATAGAACACGGGCACAACCTTCTGATCTTTCCTCCGATGACACTCCATTATTTTCACGAGTTCTTGCAAGTACAAGGTTGATTCAGCATAAGCTATTGTGAAAACTATGATAGAAACTCTGCATCGTTCGATTGCGCCAGATAATAAAAGTTTATTAGTCTTGGGCTCGGTGCCGTCTGCTAAAACATGCAGTCCAACACTTTTGAGTGCATCATAGAGACCTGAAATAAAAGGATGAAGGAACTGCAATCCGGAACTAATGTACGCATCATATTCTTGGTTTTGGGAAGACATAGCAGCGACTGGTTAAAAGTGATGCTCTCACTCAAACATATACAAGCTGAGGCTTAGGAGGCTTATGGAGGAGGCTGGAAGATCTTTTGTCAGTTCGTAGGAAGTTAGAGAAGAAGTAAACCGGGATTTGATACCTTCTTTGTGAAGCAAATCAAGTCAATGATAGAAGTCACTACTCAGTACTCACTATGACACGGTTCGGACTTGGGAATGCGATGCTGTCTCTATAACACATTAATATTACATGTACGCATTATGTACGTATGCATTATTTATTATTACTAGAATGAGAGGTAAATTAATGATAGTATATAATAAATATTAAAATTTGTTATATTTTATAGAATTAAATTAAATGTGTAAATTAAAATTAAATTTAAAAGATATTTTATTAAAATAATTTGTAATACAAAAAATTTAGATATTAGAGTTGTATGTATAAAATGATATTTTTATTTAGTGATTTAATTTTTGTATTTGTTTTAGTTGATGAACTTAATCTTCTTATGTGGTGCTCGTTCTTTTTTTTTTATTGGTTGTTGTTAGAGTTGTTACTTTTTTCTTTCTGTGTAGGTTCTTGTAAAGACATGTTCTTTATGAATTGTTGAGTTATATGCACTTTTTATTGTGTTGTTTGTTCCATCTTTGTAAGTATGTTCTTTTTCCAAATATGTGTCTTGAATTTATATAGTTTTCTTTTTCGTTAATCTCTTGATGGGTATGTGATCTTCATTTAATGATATTAGTGTTGGCGAAGTTAGTTCCTATAATCAATGAATAATTTAAATTAGAAATAAAAATGATGTCTAAAATAATTAAAATAAGTGTTTTTTTTAGTATTACCTGTTTTATTTATTGTAATGAGTGTTAAGGTTCAATATTTTTTGTTGGAACAAATGTTTTGATAAGAGTGTATTGTTTAGAACATTTTTTAAGATTAAAATCATTTACATTGACTTCAAATATAAGTGAAGTTGCACAAATTTTTCAACTGGGATGGTATTTCAATATCATTACTTTTCTGGAGTGTCATTAGATTTGAAACAGTTGTACCCAACAATTTTTTTGCTTCGCCATCAAATAGTACAAAAGTTGTTGTACCACTTTGATCTGAAACCTTTAATTGAATTTCGAACCTAAAATAAGTATTGAGTTAGTAACTAATAATTTAATAGATGAGATTATGAAAAATATATAGAATTACCTTATTGTTGGATAGTGTGGTATTTGATTATATGTGCCACAAATGTAGTTATCTCCTTTTTCATATGCTTTCTTCTTACACTTTTCACATTCAACATAATTATTTCCATTGAGTAAGTTTGAGATGGTGTGTAGTTCGAAA
Source organism: Arachis ipaensis (assembly GCF_000816755.2). Classification (NCBI taxonomy): domain Eukaryota; kingdom Viridiplantae; phylum Streptophyta; class Magnoliopsida; order Fabales; family Fabaceae; genus Arachis; species Arachis ipaensis. Next base: position 90,409,189 of record NC_029786.2, read on the forward strand.
ATAAATTTTTTGTGCTAAATTTGATGTTATTTGAAGGAATAATAATAAGAAACTTATATGAGTAGTTCAAATAGTATGGATTTTGAATATTTGTAACGTAAAATTTATCATGATTAATAATATTATTATGACATATGTAATATGGATGTTTATTATATTGAATGAGTAATTTATAGATGCTTGTCAACTAGGCAAACAAGTAAAATCCTCTTTTAAACCTAAAGATGGAATTTCCACCAAAAGGCCATTAGAAATGTTGCATATTGATCTTTTTGGTCCAACAAGAACTCAAAGTTTAGGAGGTAAACATTATGGTTTGGTTGTGGTGGATGACTACTCTAGATTCGGTTGGGTACTTTTCCTAGCTCATAAGAATGATGCTTTCCATGTTTTTTCAACTCTTTGCAAAAGAATTCAAAATGAAAAAGATTTGAAAATTTTCCACTTAAGAAGTGATCACGGAAAGGAATTTGAAAATCAAAATTTTGAAAAATTCTGTGATGATTTTGGAATTGCTCATAATTTCTCATGTCCTAGAACACCTCAACAAAATGTGGTAGTTGAAAGAAGGAATAGAAGCCTTCAAGAAATGACTAGGGCTATGCTATGTGAAAATGAGGTTCCAAAATTTCTATGGGCCAAAGCTATAAATACAACTTGTTATATTTTGAATAGGACTATCATTAGAAAAGAGTTAAAGAAAACTCCTTATGAGCTATGGAAAGGAACCCCTCCTAATCTTAAGTACTTCCATATTTTTGGATGCAAATATTTTGTGCTTAATAATAAAGAAAATCTTGGAAAGTTTGATCCAAAATCCTATGAGGGAATGTTTGTTGGATACTCTACCATTAGCAAAGCTTATAGAATTTACCTCAAAAAACATAGAACCATAGAGAAATCCATACACATTTCTTTTTGTGATACTAATTCAATTCCTAGTGTTGTGGTAGAAGATGATACAGGTTGTGAGGATATTATGAACCAGGAAGTTAGTGAAGAAAATTCCAAGATTGTCCCAAGTGAAGATTCTGTCCACCCAGAAATGTCTCATCAGGATGGAGGAGACATTTCCAGTTTGTCTCCTAAGCCAGTAAGAGAATCCGGAACAGATCAGAATGGTGAAGCTCATCAAAGCAGTTTCTTACCTCCAAGGCCAAGAGAATGGAAATTTTTGAAGGGTTACCCCCATGATTTTATCATTGGTGACCCTTCCCAAGGCGTGACCACTAGATCCTCAAGCAAGAAGCAAGTTGATCAAAGCAATGTTGCTTTCTTGTCCCAACTAGAGCCTCTCAATGTAAAGCAAGCCCTTGAAGACCCTTCATGGGTTAAAGCCATGGAAGATGAGCTTGCTCAATTTGAAAAGAATGAGGTTTGGACACTTGTACCCAATCCAAATGGTAAGAAGGTACCGAGCACTAAGTGGATTTTTAAAAATAAACTGGGTGAGGATGGTAGTGTTGTTCGTAACAAGGCTAGATTAGTGGCCCAAGGTTACGATTAAGAGGAGGGTATAGATTTTGATGAGTCTTTTGCCCCGGTTGCAAGAATGGAAGCAATTAGGTTGCTTCTTGCCTATGCTGCCCACAAGGGGTTTAAAATGTTTTAAATGGATGTCAAATGTGCTTTCCTTAATAGATTTATAGATAGAGAAGTATTTATGGCACAACCCCCCGATTTTGAAAATAAAAAATTTCTAAATCATGTTTTCAAACTTTCAAAAGCTCTTTATGGGCTTAGGCAAGGTCCAAGAGCTTGGTATGAAAGGCTTAGTGCCTTCTTGTTGGAAAATAAGTTTCAAAGGGGTCCCATCGATACTACTTTATTATTAAAGAATCTAATGATGATATTCTTCTTGTTCAAGTTTATGTGGATGATATAGTGTTTGGATCGGCCAATGAATCCTTGTGTGAAGAGTTTGAAAAACTTATGACTAGTGAGTTTGAAATGATTTAATGGGAGAACTAACATTCTTTCTTGGTCTCCAAATTAAACAAACTCCTAGTGACATTTTTATTCACCAAGGAAAATATGCTAAAGAATTAATCAAGAAATTCGGCCTAGAAAATTCCAAACCTATGGGAACACCAATGCATCCAAATACTAAACTTGAAAAAGATGAAATTGGAAAAGTGTGAGTGTATGTTCAAGGTTTCAATCTCACCCAAAAGAATCCCATCTTTCAGCCGTCAAAAGGATCATTAGATACATTAAGGGAACATGTGATTATGGCTTATGGTATCCTAGATCTAATGATTTCTGTGCAGTAGGGTTTTGTGATGCAGATTATGTGGGAGATCGGGTGGATAGAAGGAGCACCTCCGGAATGTGTTGCTTCCTTGGAAGCTTTCTAAATATGTGGTCAAGCAAGAAACAAGCCACAGTTGCTCTATCCACAGCCGAAGCTGAATATATATCTGCCTCTGCATGTTGTTCACAATTAATTTGGTTGAAAACTCAGTTGGAGGATTACAAATTAAAAATCAATAGTATACCCATATTTTGCAATAATATGAGTGCAATAAACATTTCTAAAAATCTTATTCTGCACTCTAGAACCAAGCACATTGAAGTTAGATATCATTTTATTAGAGAACATGTGCAAAAGGGAACTATTGATATTCAATTTGTAAAATTCGAAGAACAACTTGTTGATATTTTCACTAAAACCTTGTGTGAAGAGAGATTATGCTCTTTGAGGAACAGTTTGGGAATATTAGAATTGAATTCTATTGATAAATTGTGAATTTTCTGATTCTGTTTGGTTTTATCTCGTAGGTAGGGAAGAGACAAATCTGGCTGTGCGTGGAACAAAGTCATGAGATAGGGGGAGACCAAATCTAGTGTTAGTAACAATGGGCCCAACCAATCCTTCTTGACCCACTCCATGACTCTGGCCCGTTTGTGTTAATCATCATTTTAAAAATAGTTCATTTTGGTAGCTATCATATCATATATTGTTAGGAGGAGTTCTTGTCACATCATAATCTTTTTCCATACCTTCTTCCCTTGATTCAAGGAAAAGATCCAGCAGTTACTTGTTTAATTTTTAAAATTTTCCTTGTTGATAACCGCACCACTAAATGCTCATTACTCTAATTAATCTCTCTCCACTCAGCATTTATTGTGGTCTCTCCCTCTCTCCTCTCCAACCCATTTGGCCACCTCTTCATTTCCTCACCTTCCTATTCACTTCTCTCTCATTATGAAAAAGAAGGTAGCGCCTAGAAGAAGCAACAGAACCCCACATACCAAAGTTCCTCCATCTTCTTCTACTCCTCACACTCACACTCATATCTATATTCACTCTACTTCATCTTCTTCACTTTCTTCTCAGTCAACCGAAGCCATGAGGAGAAAAGTCATTGCCCAGAAAACCTCATCTCGAAAGAAGATTGGTAAGGAAAAAGAACCTGTGATAGAAGAAGAAGAGGAGTCACAATCCTCCCCACCCCCATCACCTCCAAGGAAATCAACTCCACATACCTCTGGCCGCAGCTCTCAGCGCACAAAAGGATATGTTCTTCGAAACAAAAGAGAGCCTCCAAACTTGGATTCTCTTGATTTCAAAAACAAGTACAACAAGAATCATTCACATTTTGATCCGGCTAGGTTCAATTCATGTGCTGCTTATGAGTTTCATTCCAAAGTTCTAGTCAACCGCAAACTGTGTTCATCTTATGTGGTTTCTCTGGAAAATCTGTTTGAAAAAGGTGTTGATTTGTCTACTTTATTTGATAAAATCAAATGGACCCCTCTGCTCGAGATCCGTAAGCCAGTTTACCCAAATTTAGTTCGTGAATTCTATGCGAACATGATGTACCACGATGGAGAAATCCACTCATATGTCAAGAAGGTGCACCTATCTCTGAATAGAGAGACCATCAGTGCTGCTCTTGGATATGAAGATACTGGACCAATGGCATATATGACAGGAAAGTGGGATTCTCAGGTTGGAATATCCTATTAAATTGCTCTCATTTAAGTTTGTGAGAACTTCTCTGCATTGGATGGGACGGTTTTGACTCATAAAGCTCTTGGACCTGTAAGAGCGTTACTTCACCGCATCATTAACCATATCTTGATACCTCAGAGCGGATCATATCAAAGGGTAACAGTTTGTGATACCCTGGTTTTATTTTCTGTTATCACTTCATCTCCTATTTCCTTTGCTTACTTAATAGTTTGTCACATGTGGGAATGTGTACAAAGTGACAAAAAGGCAAACTTGTCTTATGGTATATTTCTTACATGCATTTTCGAACATTTTAATGTTGATGTGCTCAATGAACCTATAGAGAACAGGGTTTCAACTTTGAAAGGAGGAGGAATTTTTGAAGCCATGAAAGGCAAAAAGGGAAAAAGCGCTGTTGAATCAGATGATGAAACTGAATATCATCACTCAAGCTCTTCCAAACTTTCTGACTCAGTCAAAGATGTGTTGCAAGAATTCTCTCAGATGACCCATTTGATGATCATATCTTTCAAGGAGGCAAGAAAACACGCTTATAAGAATGAGAAGGCTTGGAAAAAGTGTCATGAGAGAATTAATTTGTTAATCAACAGCTTTGGAAAGGACATGGGTGATGCGGATGAAGACAACGAATCCCTGGGATCGAATGTTAATCTTTCTGATGTTTGATATGCTATTGGCTGATAGTATCTTTTGAACTCTGTTACTTTTTATTGCTTTCTTATTTTGGTATTTTGTAACTATTAGATACTTGTTCTTGGATACTCTAGACCATTTTGTTTTGATGAAAAACAAATATTCTGCTTGATTGTATGCTGTTTTCATTTATTTTGCAGGACCCCCATTGATGACAAAAGGGGGAGAAAAGTTACGAAAATTAAAAAATAGGAGCTAAAATCTGAATGATTAATGATTACCCCTGTGATTATGTGCTCTAAATTTTTCCTATGCTTGTGATACAATTGTTTACTCTTTCCATGATTTATGCTCTGATTTTTTGCTTATGTGGTTCATGCTTTGAGTTATGTTTGATCATTGTATAAATTAGCTTGAGCTCTGATTATATTTTTGATGTGTTATCTTACCATTGTTTAGTATAAATTGTCTGAATAGTTTGGCAGGAAATCCTTTTAATAGGAATTATTTGTACATGATAGTTTGAAGTATGGTTATATGTTGAAATGTACTCTGAAGGTACTCAAGCATGCTTTTGGTTGTTTAAATGAGTAGAAAATTTTTTAGATGATAACAAATCAAGTTTTGTTTATCACTTCACATCTGCTTAAAAATCAAGCTGTTCAACATTCTTTAATATCCCATATGTTGAATACATTGTGGCTGTGAGCTTGGTTTTAAATGTTACAGGTAATGCTTCCTTTAATAAAATGGCACATATTAAGGGGGAGCTTTGTAACAATTGAAAAGGGGAAGGATTACAAACCAGCAAAGGGAGTACTCTAAACCTTTACTCTTTTCCAATTCAAATTTTAATAATGTTTGTCATCAATGGGGAGATTTATGAGTTTGAAAAACTCCAAATTAATTTGATGATGATCAAACATTATTAAAATAATTAATTACAAAATTATTAATTTAAATTTTGATGCACATTAGTTGATTAATAATTTTGTGTTGTGCATATTTTGTTTTGGGCTGAAAAATGACAAGCCCAATGTGAAGTTAAAATTCAGCCTTGGTACAAAAAATGTTTTAATCAGTATGGCTGTATTGTTATTATAGTTGGGCCAAAAAAATCTTTAAGCAAGTCCAATTAAACCTTTGGTAAAAATCCAACTAGCTTGGTCCGAATTAAAAAGAAAGAAGGAAAGGGGGTAGTGCTTGATTAGTTTCGGTTACCCTTACTCACTTTTGATGGAATTCAAATTTTATGAACTAGCTTTAATTGTCTTGGTAACATGAAAGAGAAAATGCAAGTGATTTGATGGCATTAAATGGGTTTTACACGTTACTAGACAAAAAGCATGGGAAGTTGGTTTTAATTGATTTTAATTGATATCACTCATTACTTCCAAAGCTTTCCTTTTCTCTTCTCTCTCTTCTCTCTCTTCAGATTCGGTCACATCCATCAGAGGAAGATGGAATGAAGAACAAGCTATCAGATGATGGAAGAAGAAGCTAGAAGCAAGAAATGAGCTAAGGTGATGATGGCCTTAGTAAAAAGAAAATCTATAGTAGGGTGTGACTGAGATCTTTGCCACAAATGGTAAGATGTGGTGAAGAAGTCTCAAACTCTCCATACCCAAAAATGGAAGAGATCCAACTCGGTCAGAGAAGAAGATCCCTGAGGCATGACTCGTCTCTATTTTTTGTTCACCCATCACAGAAGGTAGCTAGAGAGGCTACGTGAAGGAGGAAGCAAAAATGGAGCAGGAGGAGCTGTCAAGGATCAAGCACTCATCAAGGGTCAGAAATCCTTCTTGGGGACCAAGTCAAGATGGAAGGCTCAGATTGATGAAGCTTGATGAGATGGGATGAGGAAGAGGTAATTGCATGTTGGATTTTGCATTCGGTTTCCTCATCTCTCTCTCTCTCTCTCTGGCCGAACCGATTTGTTGTTGAAGAAGAAGAAGATTAGCACGGTTCAACTGTTTCAACCTTGGAGGCTTCCCCTTCTATAATAAGGGTGAACATCCAAGGCTTGAGGCAAGGAGAAAAGAGTGAAAGCACAGAGTTCTCATAGCTACCCAAGCTAACAGAAGTTCTTCTCCTTCAATGTATTTCATGTTGTATTTTTCTGTTTAATTTTGTCTGTCTTGAGTCTCATGGAAAAAGGAAAACATTGAGGTTTGTATGAAAAATCCATAGAGAGGAAAAAGGCAGAGTATACAAAATTAAAAGAAAAAGCCATAGATATCCTAGAGGTACTTTGTACATCTATGTTGTGTATCATGATTCTGTGGGAATCCCCTTATAAGTTGGGTTAACACTTAGCAGTTGAAAGCTTGGTAGGTGACCAAGTCAAGTTCAGGATTGGGAATAGATTCTGGACTTGTCCCGAATAGGAAGGGTAGTTCCTAGGGAGAATTAGTGTCTGTAATCAAGATGATTATAGTGAAATTTCATCATTGTTGTGATAGAGACTGGATATAGGCTGCATTGCACTTGGCAGATAAACCAGGATACTTCTTGGTCTGATTCTCTCTTTCTCTTCTACTCCATTTCAGTTCCTGTTGCTAAGGAGACAAAATTGAAAAATATCTCCTGACTGGGTACGAGACAAAAAGAAAATGTCTCGTGTCTGGTTATGAGACAAAACACAAAAAAATCTCCTAAAGCTAATTTAAAAGGCTGCAAGTATTATTACTCAGCAAAAAAGGGATAAGATTCAACCCCCCTTCTCTTAGCCACTGATAAACCATCAGTATTGATCAAATTTTTTATTTTTTAAGTAATTTCGATTCATTTCTTAGTTTAATTGAGGTTCATTTAGGTCTAAAAATAAATTCGATGTGTTTTTGTTGATGATTGAGTCTCTTTAACAAAGAAGAATGAAATTATTCATTATCACTTTTATTCAATCGTATTAGATTCCATTCAATTTGTTTTGAAAGTCATCCCAACTATTGGGACAAATTGTTCATCAACAACACACCTGAATTGCAAATGAACCGAAATATTATTGTAATAACACCATTGTGTAATAACAAATGAACCAAAAATTGTGCAATCTATAAACTCAGAAACTCTTACATTCTATTCAAATTCAAATTCATAAACAACATTGTTCTTAACAAAAAATGATTTAAATTATTCATTATCATTTCATTCAATTGTATTAGATTCCATTTGGGCTCTTTCAAAAAATTCCACTTCCCTTCCACTTCACATTATCAAGTACAAGAAATACCTTTGTACATGAAAGTCTTTTCCAAAACCCAAGACTTTCTGGGTCAAACTTACCCACTGTTCTTGTATGTTGTTCTTTGAAACAATAACGAATCTCTCTTTCCAAGATGTTCAAACGAAACAATATTAAAGAATAATTATCCAACATTTGTTTGATTATGGAAGACTTTTTATTTAATAGTAATGATCTGTAATGCGTATTTATTTTTTGTTGAGTTTCTATAATAATGTATAATTATTTATTTTAGAATTTATAAAATTTATGAGATTATTTTACTGAATATTAGTCATGACTCTTTTTGGATTGTGACACAATTGAGGAAGGTGATGAATTTGTTAACCTGGCTATTTATGCAAATGGAGGCATCGACAATGCTAAAAGCGACCAATTTGATGAAGCCAAGCGTAGCAACAAGGAGACAATGGAGCAAACCATTTTGGAACAAAAAAGGTAGAAGTTTGATGAATTTATCTCTCATTCCAATAAAGAACTAATTAGGAGATATAAACAGTCTATATTGATGGTTTTAGAAACCCATAGTTTGTTCCAAAAAGTATGGAATTTGGTTTCTGAGAACTGCAACTAAGCTCTCTGTCCACTTCATTGATTCTTTTTCTCAAGCAATTATTGTTGAATTTGATTTCGTTACATTGAAGTGGTTATGTCCAACCAGTAATGGAAATCCAATCCCTCAAGTAAGAGAGCATTTATGGCAACATCTTACTTTCCTTTTTTTCCCTTATCATTACAGGTTATGCCTTTTTGTCTCGCAATTGGTGATTTTAAAATTTTAATGGTGTCTTATACCCTTATGAGGTTAGAGGTGGTCTGTTTAACAAGGGTAGAGTTGCTCAGTTTGAGACTTTTTGGGAAGAATGTGGAACACTGGACAGAGGGGGGCTGCTGAATCCAAATTTACTTGGTTCCATCATAGGCAAGATAATATATACATTCGGAAAAGGTTAGACAGATTGTGAGCAAAAGAGATTGGCGCCTTGTTATTCCAGAAGCATTCCTTGAAAATCTCCATAGAAGACTGTTGCGGCCCAGCCCAGTTAGCCTCATGGCCGACCCGGCCAACGTAATGCCTCGTCGGATCCGGGGGGCCGGTTTACGGGGCACCGCACAACCGGACCTTGACCCGGGTACCTCTCTTCCAAGGAGCCAGCTCACCTGGCAACAGCTGGCAAGGGGAAGCTTCGCGGAAGGTGGGTCTGTCCTTGAGGGCCCACTTTTGACACGGTATATATGGGGAGGGTCCTACCCCTCCCCCAAGGTACGTCACCATACCCTTATTCTCTGTTACCTGCATGCTTCCTGACTTGGGCGTCGAAGTGTCATTGCAGGTGGCTCCCCCCATATTACACCGCGAGCTCGGGAGATCGTCTACTTGCGTGTCACCCATACCAGACCTGGATCCAAGCTTACCCCATCAACATCCAGTGATCAACCTCGACCCGTCCAGAACCTCGAGTAACCGAACATTGGTGCCGTCTGTGGGGACCAGTTGACATGGACTTCATTCTGGGCACTGTGGCGATGGACGACGGAGGCGATCCACGCGGGGAGGAAGGCAGGGTGGCCACCCACTCGTGAGCGCACCAGATCCCCCCCGCGGCAACCCGAGAGATGACCCTTTGGAGGAACAGGTAGTGATAGCGCCAGAATAATACAAGAACTGCGCCACATGGTGCAAAACCTAGAGTGAGAAGTGGCCAACAGGGAATGCCATCAACCGACTCCTAGTCAAGAGCGTTTCCGATCTCCTCAAAGAGGAGAAAGAAGCCTCCGAAGAAGTCACTCCAGGCGCACTCCGAGCCCCCGGACAGAGTCAGAGAGCTGGGAAAGTAGGAAAGTGCCCAGGAGACGACGAGATCCCGTGATTTACTCCCGGTCACCAACAAGAGATACCGTAGAGAAAGACCGAGAAGGCAGCAGGGAAGGAAGAAGGAGAAGCCGACCACAGCATGAACACAACAGAGAAAGGTCAAGGAGAAGCCGACCATACAGAGAAGACAGCAGGGAAAGACCGAGGAGAACCCGGTGACCGGTGGTCATGTGGGCGACCCCTTTCCACCACTCGATCCTTGGAGTTCGGCTGCCGAAGCACTTTGATAAGCCAACAGATATGAGGTACGATGGGACTCAAGATCCCCAGGAGCATCTAACAGCCTTTGAAGCCAGGATGAACCTGGAAGGAGTAGGCGATGAAGTAAGGTGCCGCGCTTTCCCCGTAACCTTAGCAGGACCGGCGATTCGTTGGTTTAATGCCCTCCCTCAGGGCTCCATAACCACCTTTGCCGACATCAGTCGTGCCTTCTTGGCTCAGTTCACCACACATATCACTAAAGCGAAGCACCTGATCAATCTGCTAGGAGTAACGCAAAGAACCGGCGAGCCGACCCGAAAGTATCTAGATAGATTCAACGACGAGTGTTTGGAGATTGACGGCCTAACCGATTCGGTGTCCAGCTTGTGCTTGACCAACGGGTTATTGAATGAGGATTTCAGGAAACACCTTACCACCAAACCCGTTTGGACAATGCAAGAAATCTAGAACGTGGCTAGGGAGTATATCAACGATGAAGGAGTTAGCCAGGTCGTGGCAGCCAATAAGCGGCAGCCCGCCTACTCCAATGCTCGCCCGCCCGGCAGTGGAAAAAGGTCGAAGGAGCACTCCAAAGATGGAGGATCAGCTAAAACCTTCAAGCCGTTTCCCGGGTAGGGAAGTTCACCAACTATACCCCTCTATCAGCTCCAATTGTTGAAGTCTATCAGTAGATCGCTGACAAGGGCATCTTGTCGAAGCCCCGACAACTCAAGGACAGGATGGGAGGAAACAAAAACCTCTATTTCAATTACCACAAGGGCTATGGCCATAAGATCCAAGACTGCTTCGACCTGAAAGACGCCCTGGAGCAAGCTATTCGGGAAGGAAAGTCGGCTGATTTCTCCCACCTTATAAGGGAACCGAGGAGGCGGGACCACGATCGATCATCAAAATCGGCTATCAAGAAGGACGCCAAAGTCTTAGCTATGTCCTCTGGCCCCACGCCGCCCTCCCAGAGGGTACCGTCGATATCATTCGGCCCCGAAGATCAATGGTTTGACGAGGTCACAGAGAACCCTCCAATGGTGATCACATCTAGGGTGGGCACCGGCTTAGTGAAACGGATTCTGGTAGACACGGTAGCTGATTCCAATATCATGTTCCGCAATGTATTTGATGCTTTGGGCCTACGGGATACCGACTTGAGGGGCCACCAACACGGCATGGTTGGTCTAGGCAATAACTTCATCAAGTCCAACGGAGTAGTTTCCCTCCTGGTCCTCATCGGTGGAGGCCGAGGAAAGAGGTCGCTAATGGCAGAGTTTGTTGTCTTAAGAGACTCCACGACCTACAACCTCATCTTGGGGAGGAAGACCATCAACGAGTTTGGGGCGGTGATTTGCACCAAACTGCTATTAATAAAATTTGTTGCTGATGATGGGTCAGTGGGGACCATCAGGAGAGATCTAGAAATGGCGGTCGCATGTGACAACGCCAGCCTCTCCCTGAGGAAGAAATCTAAAGAAGCATCCGGTGTCTTTCTAGCTGACCTGGATGACAGGGTTGATGACAAACCCAGGCCGGAACCCGAGGGGGACCTCGAAAATTTCAGGGTCGGCGACTCGGATGAAAAGTTTACCTTTGTAAACAAAAACCTGCCCCATGACTTGAAAGAACCCCTGATGGAGATGATCAGAGCCAACGGCGATTTGTTTGCCTGGACTCCGGCCAACATGCCGGGAATAGACCCCCAGTTCATGTCACATCAACTAGCCGTGAGACTGGAGGCAAAGCCAGTGGCCCAAAGGAGGAGAAAAATGTCCTAAGAAAGGGCAAAAGAGGTGGCCAGGCAAACGGCCAGTCTACTAGAAGCGGGCTTCATCCGGGAACTCGACTACTCGACGTGGTTGTCGAATGTAGTCTTGGTTAAAAAGCCCAGTGGGAAATGGAGAATATGTGTGGATTATTCCGACCTTAACAAAACATGTCCCAAGGACTCTTTTCCCCTTCCCAACATTGACGCTCTTGTTGACGCGGCGGCGGGTTACCGGTATCTGAGTTTCATGGATGCCTATTCTGGGTACAATCAGATACCGATGCACCGGCCAGATGAAGAGAAAACGACGTTTATAACGCCAGGAGGGACATACTGCTACAAGGTAATGCCATTTGGGCTGAAGAACCCAGGGGCTACTGATGCACCACTATTTCGTGGTACATCTTGTACTTAATTGAGTGGATTTTATCCACTATTCTCACATTCAGTCATGTAATTGCATGTTTTACATTTTCCTTCCTGATTTTGTGCTATGATTGAAAACATGCTTCTTTGGTCTTAATTTGGCTAATTTTAATCATCTCTTATTACCATTCAATGCCTTGATATGTGTTTAAGTGTTTTGATGAGCGGATAATTTATACTCTTTTTGGCATTGTTTTTAGTATATTTTTAGTAGGATCTAGTTACTTTTAGGGATATTTTTATTAGTTTTTATGCTAAATTCACATTTCTAGACTTTACTATGAGTTTGTGTATTTTTCTATGATTTAAGGTATTTTCTGGCTGAAATTGAGGGACTTGAGCAAAAATCAGATTCAGAGGTTGAAGAAGGACTGCAGATGCTGTTGGATTCTGACCTCCCTGCACTCAAAGTTGATTTTCTAGAGCTACAGAACTCCAAATGGCACGCTCTCAATTGCGTTGGAAAGTAGACATCCAAGTCTTTCCAGCAATATATAATAGTCCATACTTTGTCCGAGTTTAGATGACGTAAACTGGCGTTGAACGCCAGTTCCATGTTGCAGTCTGGCGTTCAGCGCCAGAAACAAGTTGCAAAGTAGAGTTCAACGCCAGAAACACGTTACAAACTGGCGTTCAACTCCAAAATTGACCTCTCCACGTGAAAGCTTCATGCTCAGTCCAAGCACACACCAAGTGGGCCCCGGAAGTGGATTTCTGCATCAATTACTTACTTCTGTAAACCCTAGTAGCTAGTCTAGTATAAATAGGACTTTTTACTATTGTATTTTAGATCTTCGGATTCTCTTTGATTAGTTTTATGCTATCTTAGACCTTTATGGGGGCTGGCCATTTAGCCATACCTGAACCTTTCACTTATGTACTTTCAACAGTAGAGTTTCTACACTCCATAGATTAAGGTGTGGAGCTCTGCTATTCCTCATGAATTAATACAAAGTACTACTGTTTTTCTATTCAATTCAAGCTTATTCCACTTCTAAGATATCCATTCGCACCCAAGAACATGATGAATGTGATGATTCTGTGACGCTCATCATCATTCTCACTTACGAACACGTGCCTGACAAACACTTCCGTTCTACATGCAAACAAGCTAGAATGAATATCTCTTAGATATCTAATACAGGGGACCGAGTCCGAGATATTAGAATCTTCGTGGTATAAGTTAGAACCCGTGGATAGCCATTCCTGAGATCTGAAAAGTATAAACTTTGTCTGTGGTATTTCGAGTAGGATCTGGGAAGGGATGGCTGTGACGAGCTTCAAACTCGCGAGTGCTGGGCATAGTGACAGACGCAAAAGGATAGTAAATCCTATTCTAGTATGATCGAGAACCGACAGATGATTAGTTGTGCCGTGACAGAGCATTTGGATCTTTTTCACTGAGAGGATGGGATGTAGCCATTGACAACGGTGATGCCCTACATAAAGCTTGCCATGGAAAGGAGTAGGAAGGATTGGATGAAGACAGCAGGAAAGCAGAGGTTCAGAGGAACGAAAGGCATCTCTATACGCTTATCTGAAATTCTCACCAATGAATTACATAAGTACCACTATCCTATTTTATATTTTATTTATCTTTTACTTATCAATTCATAAAATCAGTTTAATCCGTCTGACTGAGATTTACAAGGTGACCATAGCTTGCTTCAAGCCGACAATCTCCGTGGGATCGACCCTTACTCACGTAAGGTTTATTTCTTGGACGACCCAGTGCACTTGCTGGTTAGTTGTACGAAGTTGTGACACAGAATTAAGAACATGAACGTGCATATTGAGTTTTTAGCGCCGTTACCAAAGAAGGAATGATCACGATTTTGCACACCAAGTTTTTGGCGCCGTTGCCGGGGATTGTTCGAGTTTGGACAACTGACGGTTCATCTTGTTGCTCAGATTAGGTAATTTTATTTTAATTTTAAGTTCTTATTATTCCTATTTTCGAAAAAAAATACAAAAAAATTTCTTCTTTTTTTGTTTTTACAAAATTAATTTTCGAAAATCCAAAAAAAAAAATTTGATTGATAAAATCACAAAATCAAAAATATTTTTGTGTTTCTTGTTTGAGTCTAGAGTCAATTTTTAAGTTTGGTGTCAATTGCATGCGTTTCTTTTTCTCATGAATTTTCGAAAATTCATCATATGTTCTTCATGATCTTCAAGTTGTTCTTGGCCAGTCTTCTTGTTTGATCTTTGCATCTTCTTGTTGTGCATCTTTTCTTGTTCTTCATATGCATTTTTGCGTTCATAATGTCTAAAGTTTGAAAATTTCTAAGTTTGGTGTCTTGCATATTTTTCTTTTCTTAAAAATTTTCAAAAATAAGTCTTGATATTCATCTTGATCTTCAAAGTGTTCTTGGTGTTCATCTTGACATTCAAAGTGTTCTTGCATGCATTATGTGTTTTGATTCATAATTTTTATGTTATGAGTCTTTTTCATATTTTTCTTTTTCTTCATTAAAAATTCAAAAATCAAAAAATATCTTTCCCTTTTTCTCTCTTAAAATTTCGAAAATTTGGATTGACTTTTTCAAAAATTTTTAAATCTAGTTGTTTCTTATGAGTCAAGTCAAATTTTCAATTTAAAAAATCTTATCTTTCTAAAATTTTTTTCAAAAATCAAATCTTTTTCAAATTTTCTTAATAATTTCGAAATTTTTAAAATTAATTTTCAAAAATCATATCTTTTTCTTATCTTTATTTCATATTTTCGAAATTAATACTAACATTTAATATGATTGATTCAAAAATGTTAAGTTTGCTACTTGCCTAGTAAGAAAGGTTCAATCTTTAAATTTTAAAATCTTATCTTTTTGTTCCTTGTTAGTCAAGTAATCAACTTTAATTTTAAAAATCAAATCTTTTTAAATTTCTTTTTCAAATATTTTTTTTTAAAAATAAGTTTCAATCAATCACATCTTTTTGTTTCAATCATATCTTTTTTTAATTTCAATCATATCTTTTTCAAATTCAATTTCAAAATCTTTTCTAACTTCTTTCCTAACCTCTTATCTTTTTAAATTTGATTTTCAAATCTTTTTCAATCAATCCTATCTTTTTGTTTCAATCATATCTTTTTCAAAGCTACCTAACTAATTCTCTCTTAAATTTTCGAAAATACATCCCCTCTTTTTCAAAATTTCATTTTAATTAACTAATTAGTTTTAATTTTAAATTTAATTTAATTTAATTTTCGAATTCTAAGTTTAATTTTAAAAATATTTTTATTTTTATTTTCGAAATTTAACTTTAAATTTTTAGTTTTATTTTTCGAATTCTCTCACCTCTCTTCTCCTTCTATTTATTTATTCATCTACTAACACTTCTCTTCCATCCAAAAATTCGAACCCCATCTCCCTCTCTGTGTTCGAGTTTTTCCTCTTCTCTTCCTTACATTACATTCTTTTCTTCTTCTACTCACATAAAGGAATCTCTATACTGTGACATAGAGGATTCCATATTTTCTTTGGTGTTCCCTTCTTTTTCATATGAGCAGGAACAAGGATAAGAACATTCTTGTTGAAGCTGATCCTGAACCTGAAAGAACTCTGAAGAGGAAGCTAAGGGAAGCTAAAGCACAACTCTCTAGAGAAAATCTGACAGAAATTTTCGAAAAAGAAGAAGATATAGCCGAAAATAATAACAATGCTAGGAGGATGCTTGGTGACTTCACTGCACCTAATTCCAATTTACATGGAAGAAGCATCTCAATCCCTGCCATTGGAGCAAACAATTTTGAGCTTAAACCTCAATTAGTTTCTCTGATGCAACAGAACTGCAAGTTTCATGGACTTCCATCTGAAGATCCTTTTCAGTTCTTGACTGAATTCTTGCAGATCTGTGATACT
>NC_029786.2:90425216-90426003 GCF_000816755.2 Arachis ipaensis
AGACTAATGGAGTAGATCCTGAAGTCTACAGGCTCATGCTTTTCCCGTTTGCTGTAAGAGACAGAGCTAGAGTATGGTTGGATTCTCAACCTAAAGATAGCCTGAACTCTTGGGATAAGCTGGTCATGACTTTCTTAGCCAAGTTTTTTTCTCCTCAAAAGCTTAGTAAACTTAGAGTGGATGTTCAAACCTTCAGACAGAAAGAAGGTGAATCCCTCTATGAAGCTTGGGAGAGATATAAGCAACTGACCAAAAAGTGTCCTTCTGACATGCTTTCAGAATGGACCATTCTGGATATATTCTATGATAGTCTATCTGAACTATCAAAGATGTCATTGAACCATTCTGCAGGTGGATCCATTCACCTAAAGAAAATACCTGCAGAAGCTCAAGAACTCATTGACATGGTTGCTAATAACCAGTTCATGTACACTTCTGAGAGGAATCCTGTAAGTAATGAGACGCCTTAGAAGAAGGGAGTTCTTGAAATTGATACTCTGAATGCCATATTGGCTCAGAATAAAATATTAACTCAGCAAGTCAATATGATCTCTCAGAGTCTGAATGGATTGAATGAATCATCCAACAATACTCAAGAGGCATCTTTTGAGGAAGAAGCTTATGATCCTGAGAACCCTGCAATAGCAGAGGTGAATTACATGGGTGAACCTTATGGAAACACCTATAATCCCTCATGGAGAAATCATCCAAATCTCTCATGGAAGGATCAACAAAAGCCTCAACAAGGCTTTAATAATGGTGGAAGAAACAGGTTTAGCAATAGCAA
>NC_029786.2:90426298-90430255 GCF_000816755.2 Arachis ipaensis
CATCATCTTCTCAGCAACAGACAGAGAACTCTGAACAAAACACCTCTAATTTAGCAAACTTAGTCTCTGATCTGTCCAAGGCCACTCTAAGTTTCATGAGTGAAACAAGGTACTTCATAAGAAATTTGGAGGCACAAGTGGGCCAGCTGAGTAAGAAAATCACTGAAACACCTCCTAGTACTCTCCCAAGCAATACAGAAGAGAATCTAAAGAGAGAGTGCAAGGCCATTGATATATCAATCATGGCCGAACCCACAAAAGCGGAAGAGGACGTGAATCCCAGTGAGGAAGACCTCCTGGGACGTCCAGTGATCAACAAGGAGTTTCCCTTTGAGAAGCCAAAGGAATCTGAGGCTCATCTAGAGACCATAGAGATTCCAATGAACCTCCTTATGCCCTTCATGAGCTCTGATGAGTATTCTTCTTCTGAAGAGAATGGGGATGTTACTGAAGAGCAAGTTGCCAAGTACCTTGGTGCAATCATGAGGCTGAATGCCAAATTATTTGGCAATGACACTTGGGAAGATGAACCTCTCTTGCTCATCAATGAACTGAATGATCTGGATCAACTGACATTACCTCAGAAGAAATAGGATCCTGGAAAGTTCCTAATACCTTGTACCATAGGCACCATGACCTTTGAAAAGGCTCTTTGTGACCTTGGGTCAGGGATAAATCTCATGCCACTCTCTGTAATGGAGAAACTGGGAATCCTTGAGGTACAGGCTGCCAATTTTTCATTAGAGATGGCAGACAAATCTATGAAAATGGCTTATGGACTAGTAGAGGATGTGCTAGTAAAGGTTGAAGGCCTTTACATCCCTGCTGATTTCATAATCCTAGACACTGGGAAGGACGAGGATGAATCCATCATCCTTGGAAGACCCTTCCTAGCCACAGCAAAAGCTGTGATTGATGTGGACAGAGGAGAATTGATCCTTTAACTTAATGAAGACAACCTTGTGTTTAAAACTCAAGGATCTCCTTCTGTAACCATAGAGAGAAAGCATGACAAGCTTCTCTCAGTACAGAGTCAAATAAAGCCCCCACAATCAAACTCTAAGTTTGGTGTTGGAAGGCCCCAGCCAAACTCTAAGTTTGGTGTTGAATCCCCACATCCAAACTCTAAGTTTGGTGTTGGGAGTCTATAAAATTGACATGATCACTTGTGTGGCTCCATGAGAGCCCACTGTCAAGCTATTGACATAAAAGAAGCGCTTGTTGGGAGGCAACCAAATTTTTATTTATTTAACTCTATTTTTATTTTTATTGTTCTTTCATGTTTTATTAGGTTCATGATCATGTAGAGTCACAAAATAAATCCAAAAATTAAAAATAGAATAAAAAACAGCAAAAGAAAAATCACACCCTGGAGGAAGGACTTACTGGCGTTTAAACGCCAGTAAGGAGCATCTGGCTGGCGTTCAACGCCAGAACAGAGCATGGATCTGGCGTTGAACGCCAGAAGCAAGCAACATCCTGGCGTTCAAACGCCAGGAATGCACCCTGAGAAGAGCTGGCGCTGAACGCCAGAAACAAGCATAGAACTGGCGTTCAACGCCAGAATTATGTTGCATATGGGCGTTGAACGCCCAGAACAAGCATCACTTCGGCGTTTAAACGCCAGAAATGCATGCAAAGGTGTTTTACATGCCTAATTGGTGCAGGGATGTAAATCCTTGACACCTTAGGATCTGTGGACCCCACAGGATCACCTCAGCATCTATGGACCCCTCAGGATCCCCACCTACCTCCACTCATATTCTCCCCTCTTCTCATTCATCTTCTCTTCCCAATAAACACCCTTCCCCAAAACCCTTCACCAATCACCTCAATCTCTCTTCCCTATTACCACCTACCACCACTCACATCCATCCACTCTTCCCCATAAACCCCACCTACCTTCAAAATTCAAAATCACTTTCCCACCTAAACCCACCCAATATGGCCGAACCTACTCCCTCCCCCCTCACTATATAAACCTCTCTATCCATCCTTCATTTTCACACAACACAACCCTACCTTCTATACCTTGGCCGAATACACCCCCCTCACTCTCCTCCATATTTTCTCTTTTTCTACTTCTTTTCTTTCTTCTCTTTCTCGAGGGTGAGCAATATTCTAAGTTTGGTGTGGTAAAAGTATAAGCTTTTTGTTTTTCCATTACCATTGATGGCACCTAAGACCGGAGAAACCTCTAGAAAAGGGAAAGGGAAGACAAAAGCTTCCACCTCCGAGTCATGGGAGATGGAGAGATTCATCTCCAAAGCCCATCAAGACCACTTCTATGATGTTGTGGCCAAGAAGAAGGTGATCCCTGAGGTCCCCTTCAAACTCAAGAAAAATGAGTATCCGGAGATCCGACATGAGATCCAAAGAAGAGGTTGGGAAGCCCTAACCAACCCCATTCAACAAGTCGGAGTCCTAATGGTTCAAGAGTTCTATGCAAACGCATGGATCACTAGGAACCATGATCAAAGTGTGAACCCGAATCCAAAGCATTGGCTCACCATGGTTTGGGGGAAATACTTAGATTTTAGTCCGGAGAATATAAGGCTGGCGTTCAACTTGCCAATGATGGAGGAAAACGCACGCCCCTACACAAGAAGAGTCAACTTTGATCAAAGGTTGGACCAAGTCCTCATGGACATATGTGTGGAAGGAGCTCAATGGAAGATTGACTCAAAAGGCAAATCGGTTCAACTGAGAAGACTGGACCTTAAGCCTATAGCTAGAGGATGGTTGGAGTTCATTCAACGCTCAATCATTCCCACTAGCAACCGGTCTGAAGTTACTATAGACCGGGCCATCATGATCCACAGTATCATGATTGGGGAGGAAGTGGAGGTTCATGAGATTATACCTCAAGAACTCTACAAGGTGGCTGACAAGTCCTCCACTATGGCAAGGTTAGCCTTTCCTCACCTCATTTGCCATCTATGTAATTCGGCTGGGATTGACATAGAGAGAGATATCCTCATTGATGAGGACAAGCCCATCACTAAGAAAAGGATGGAGCCAACAAGAGAGCCTATTCATGGATCTCAAGGGACGCATGAAGAAGCTCATCACCAAGAAATCCCTGAGATGCCTCAAGGGATGCACCTTCCTCCACAGAATTTTTGGGAGCAAATCAACACCTTCCTAGAAGAATTAAGTTCCAACATGGGACAACTAAGAGTGGAACATCAAGAGCACTCCATCATCCTTCATGAAATTAGAGAAGATCAAAGAGCAATGAAGGAGGAGCAACAAAGACAAGGAAGAGACATAGAAGAGCTCAAGGACATCATTGGTTCCTCAAGAAGGAAACGCCACCATCACTAAGGTGGACTCATTCTTTCTTCTTAAAATTTTCTGTTTTTCATTTTTTTATGTTAAATATTTATCTATGTTTGTGTCTTATTACATGATTATTAGTATTTAAGTGTCTATGTCTTAAAGTTATGAATATGAATCCATCACCTCTCTTAAATGAAAACTGTTTTAATTACAAAAGAATAAGAAGTACATGGTTTCGAATTCATCCTTGAAACTGGTTTAATTAGTTTGATGTGGTGACAATGCTTTTTGTTTTCTAAATGAATGCTTGAACAGTGCATATGTCTTTTGAAGTTGTTGTTTATGAATGTTAAATATGTTGGCTCTTGAAAGAATGATGAAAAGGAGACATGTTATTTGATAATCTGAAAAATCATAAAAATGATTCTTGAAGCAAGAAAAAGCAGTGAATACAAAAGCTTGCAAAAAATATATATATATGCGAAAAAAAAAAGAAGAAAATAGAAAAAGAAAAAGCAAGCAGAAAAAGCCAAAAGCTCTTAAAACCAAAAGGCAAGAGCAAAAAGCCAATAGCCCTTAAAACCAAAAGGCAAGGGTAATAAAAAGGATCCAAGGCTTTGAGCATCAGTGGATAGGAGGGCCTAAAGGAATAAAATCCTGGCCTAAGCGGCTAAA
>NC_029786.2:90430281-90482467 GCF_000816755.2 Arachis ipaensis
AACTCTGGACACCTCTAATTGGGGACTTTTAGCAAAGCTGAGTCACAATTCTGTGGCATTTATGTATCCGGTGGTAATATTGGAAAACAAAGTGCTTAGGGCCACGGCCAAGACTCATAAAGTAGCTGTGTTCAAGAATCAACATACTGAACTAGGAGAATCAGTAATACTATCTGAATTCTAAGTTCCTATAGATGCCAATCATTCTGAACCTCAATGGATAAAGTGAGATGCCAAAACTATTCAAGAGGCAAAAAGCTACAAGTCCTGCTCATCTGATTGGAGCTAAGTTTCATTGATAGTTTGGAATTTATAGTATATTCTCTTCTTTTTATCCTATTTGATTTTCAGTTGCTTGGGGACAAGCAACAATTTAAGTTTGGTGTTGTGATGAGCGGATAATTTATACGCTTTTTGGCATTGTTTTTAGTATATTTTTAGTAGGATCTAGTTACTTTTAGGGATGTTTTTATTAGTTTTTATGATAAATTTACATTTCTGGACTTTACTATGAGTTTGTGTGTTTTTCTGTGATTTCAGGTATTTTCTGGCTGAAATTGAGGGACTTGAGCAAAAATCAGATTCAGAGGTTGAAGAAGGACTGCAGA
The DNA here is from genome assembly GCF_000816755.2 of Arachis ipaensis. Taxonomy (NCBI): domain Eukaryota; kingdom Viridiplantae; phylum Streptophyta; class Magnoliopsida; order Fabales; family Fabaceae; genus Arachis; species Arachis ipaensis. Next base: position 90,430,890 of record NC_029786.2, read on the forward strand.
TGCTGTTGGATTCTGACCTCCCTGCACTCAAAGTTGATTTTCTGGAGCTACAGAACTCTAAATGGAGCGCTCTTAATTGAGTTGGAAAGTAGACATCCAGGGATTTCCAGCAATATATAATAGTCCATACTTTGCCCGAGTTTAGATGACGTAAACTGGCGTTAAACGCCAGTTTCATGTTACAGTCTGGCGTTCAGCGCCAGAAACAAGTTGCAAAGTGGAGTTCAATGCCAGAAACACGTTACAAACTGGCGTTCAACTCCAAAATTGACCTCTCCACGTGAAAGCTTCATGCTCAGCCCAAGCACACACCAAGTGGGCCCCGGAAGTGGATTTCTACATCAATTACTTACTTCTGTAAACCCTAGTAGCTAGTCTAGTATAAATAGGACTTTTTACTATTGTATTTTAGATCTTCGGATTCTTTTTGATTAGTTTTATGCTATCTTAGACCTTTATGGGGGCTGGCCATTCGGCCATGCCTGAACCTTTCACTTATGTATTTTCAACGGTAGAGTTTCTACACTCCATAGATTAAGGTGTGGAGCTCTGCTGTTCCTCATGAATTAATACAAAGTACTACTGTTTTTCTATTCAATTCAAGCTTATTCCGCTTCTAAGATATCCATTCGCACCCAAGAACATGATGAATGTGATGATTATGTGACGCTCATCATCATTCTCACTTATGAACACGTGCCTGACAAACACTTCCGTTCTACATGCAAACAAGCTAGAATGAATATCTCTTAGATATCTAATACAGGGGACCGAGTCTGAGATATTAGAATCTTCGTGGTATAAGTTAGAACCCGTGGATAGCCATTCCTGAGATCCGGAAAGTCTAAACCTTGTCTGTGGTATTCCGAGTAGGATCTGGGAAGGGATGGCTGTGACGAGCTTCAAACTCGCGAGTGCTGGGCGTAGTGACAGACGCAAAAGGATAGTAAATCCTATTCCAGTATGATCGAGAACCGACAGATGATTAGTCGTGCCGTGACAGAGCATTTGGACCTTTTTCACTGAGAGGATGGGATGTAGCCATTGACAACGGTGATGCCCTACATAAAGCTTGCCATGGAAAGGAGTAGGAAGGATTGAATGAAGACAGCAGTAAAGCAGAGGTTCAGAGGAACGAAAGGCATCTCTATATGCTTATCTGAAATTCTCACCAATGAATTACATAAGTACCACTATCCTATTTTATATTTTATTTATCTTTTACTTATCAATTCATAAAATCAGTTTAATCCGCCTGACTGAGATTTACAAGGTGACCATAGCTTGCTTCAAGCCGACAATCTCCGTGGGATCGACCCTTACTCACGTAAGGTTTATTACTTGGACGACCCAATGCACTTGCTGGTTAGTTGTACGAAGTTGTGAAACAGAATTAAGAACATGAACGTGCGTATTGAGTTTTTAGTGCCGTTACCAAAGAAGGAATGATCACGATTTCGCACACCATGTTTCCAGGGTTTACAGGGCAGGAATGGCTTAGAGGATAGAAAGGAAGTATGCAAAAGTGGAAGAAATACAAGAAATTAAAGGAACTGCTAAAGCTGTCCAGCCTGACCTCTTCGTACTAATTCGACCATAACTTGAGCTACAGAGGTCCAAATGAGGCAGTTCTAGTTGCGTTAGAAAGCTAACATCCGGGGCTTTGAAAAGATATATAATTTGCTATAGTTTGCACGCTGTTAGGCGACGTGCACGCGTGGATCACGCGCACGCATGACCTGGAGAAAATTCAATCCACGCGTACGCGTGGACGACGCGTACGCGTGACTTTGCCGCATGCTAGACGTATCAGAAATCGTTGGGGTGATTTTTGGACTATTTTTAACCCAGTTTTCGGACCAGAAAACACATATTAGAGGCTACAGAGTGGGGGAATCAAGAGACAACTTCTCATTATTCATACTTTTAGGTCTTAGATGTAGTTTCTAGAGAAAGAGGCTCTCTCATCTCTCTTAGGTTTTAGGATTTAGGATCTCTTCTTTCAATTTTCAGGTTCAATGTTCTTTTGATTTAGTTTCTCTTCTACTTTCATTTATTCTAGCATTCTAGTTTATTTATTTTTCCAATTTAGTTTATGAATTCTCATGTTTAATTTGATTTTCTATTTAATGCAATTTGAGGTATTTCAGATTTATGATTGCTTTCTTCAATTCATAATATTGATGCTTTCAATTTAAGTTAGATTTTTCTAACTTGGCTTTGGAGTTGATTATTATTTGGAGACCCTTGAGTTGGAAGACTCAAGAGTTAATTTGTGATTGGCTCTCTAGCCACTAACGCTAATCCTTCCCAAGGGAGAGGATTCGGACTTGTGAATAGAAGTTGGCTCCCAACTTAACTTTCCTTTATTTAGTAAAGGATAACTAAGTAGAGACAATAACCTATTACTATTAACCTTGAGAAATCCAACAAGGATAGAACTTCCAATTAATCTTCTCCTAGCCAAGGCTTTTTAATTTAATTACATAAAACCTCTTGTTTATTTTTATTGCCTTAATTTATAATTATTTATTTTCCCATTCTTCAACTCTAAAAATTCTCAGAAAACCTATAACCAATAATAACACACTTCCCTGCAATTCCTTGAGAGACGACCCGAGGTTTAAATACTTCGGTTATTACTTTTTAGGGGTTTTGTTACTTGTGACAACCAAACTTTGGTATGAAAGGATTCTTGTTGGTTTAGAAACTATACTTTCAACGAGACTTTATTTGTGAAATTCTTTACTAGCAAAAATCCGTTCATCAAAATGGTGCCGTTGTCGGGGAATTGCAGACGTGTGCCTTATTATTGGTTATTATAAATATTTACTTTTTCGTTTCTTTGTTAGTGTTTCTTATTTTAGGAGTTTATTTTCATTAATTTTTATTAGTTTTTATTTCTTTAGCTACTATGAATTCTCACCCCTTTGGCTTTAAGTTTGGTTCCAATGTTGTTGTAAGGAATGGAAGCTATAATGAGAATAGGCATCAAGGTTGGAAGAATCAAAGATGGGAGGAGCCACAAGGATTTGATCAACCCTCTTGGCAACAACCCCCTCCAATGCGCTATAACCAACAACCATTCTATGATGCATACCAAGACAATAGTCATGGTAGACCTTTTCGCGACAACCAACCTCCACTAAATTACTATGGTCAAGAGCCATTCCAGGGTGCATATCAAGATGATGAATATGGTGGACCCCCTTGTAGTTACCAACAAGCCCCACCATATGCTTATGAACCCCCTCCTCAACATGACTTTGAACCACCATACCAACAAGTCCCTTACCATCAAACACCCCCATATGACCCTAATCCTTACCCACCATGCCAAGAACCTTATGAGCCATACTTAGAAATACCCCAATCCCAACACAATTACTCTCAAGAACCAACACCTCAATATACGCCATCTCCATATCCTTATCAAGAAGAACCACCTCCGTATTATGAGCCCTTTCTCCCAACAAATAAACCCTCCTATCCACCCCAACCTCCATTGGATAACAACACACTTATCTCTAATCTCATTGGTCTCGCCTCTAAAATCCAAAATCTTATATCCCGCAGAAACCAACCCTCCACCTCCAATATTCAACCCTCAAACTCTAGTGCGCTTCCTTTCAACCACATAATGATCTTCCCATCCCATCACCACCCTCCATGGAAGAGCACCCACATCCATTAATCCAAGAGCAAGATGATCCCAACTATGCTATTGACAAGAAACAAGAAAAAAGGGATCGTCTTTGCGAATTCATACTTCATAAGAAGCTAGATGAAGCCCTACAGGTGGAGGTAGTGGAGACCCTTGAAGTCGAAGGAGTGGTTGAAGAATTAGTGAAGGAAGACATCAAGGAGGAGTCTGATTTTGTCTTAGAGCAAAAGGAGGCCCAAAATGTGGAGGTAGGAGAGACCCTTGTAGATGAAGGAGTAGTTGAAGGGAGTTGTCATGGAAAGGAAATCATCAAGGAGGACTACGAGTTTATACTAAAACAACTGGACAAAGTAGCAATTATTGAAGAAGAAGAAGAGGTTGCAGACTTAGGAGATGCTAAACCTCCATGGGAAAGTCCAGTTATAGAGCCTCCTTCCAAGATGTTTGATGTTGACATTGAGGAGGGTGTACAACCTCCAAGGCATATCATGGTTGAAGACTTTGAAGAGGTTGATCAAGAGATGGAGATTAAAGAAGAAGAAGCACAACCCCCTATGCCCTTGGTAAGCCATGAAGAAGAGTTTGAATTGGAAGAAAGCTACCAAGAGGAAGAGGTTGAAACTGAAGAAGCTCGCAAAGAGGTGGAAGTTGCCAAGGGAAAGCTCAAGGGAATAGAGCTGGAAATCACCTTGCCAAAGTTGTTGGAGACCTCTCTCCCAAAGCCATCACCATCCATTCCTCCATTCAAGTGGGTAAATCTTTCATCTCTAAGCTTAATTAGCCCACTTGAATATGGGCTACTTGAGATGGATGGTCAGCTTAGAGCTCTTTGTGGCTTTAAGAGTAAGAGGGAGATAGTTAGTGATTGGCAACACAATCCTAGGTTCGTTGTGGTTGGGAGCTCAAAATCTAAATGTAAGGGTTGGTGTAGAGCTCGAATGAATGGGTCTAGGAAGCTGTTTGGATGCCTTAGTGAGAACTTGGATTGCTTACCAACCGGATGGAACCATGATGATCAACCTGAAGACGGGTGTAGACTCAAGATTTGGGATCCGGGAATATATGAGGATCAATTTTGGGAGCTCAAAGCTTGTGAAAAATCCCATCAAAGCTTGGAAAATTTACTTGGTGTTGATAGAACTAATTGGAAGTCCAAGCATTGGTGGAAGTTTCAGGATGAGTTCAAGCATAAGCCACCATGACAAAGAGCTCACCAAATGTCCAACTTAAGGACTTTAACTAAAAGTGATAGGTGGGAGACAACCCACCATGGAATGATCGTCTCTTTTTATTCTTAGTTTTATTTTATTTTAATTTTATCAGTGTTAATTCATAAATTCTGCATCATCACCTGCATTTTGCATTCTGCATATATATAAAAAAAAGAAAGAAAAGTGCGTCCCACGCGTACGCGTGGGCGACGTGTGCGCGTCACCCGTATTTTAGTCACCCCACGCGTAAGCGTCAGCGACGCGTACGCGTGGATCGCCAGATCGGCGTCAATGGGTGATTTGGCCGAGAGTTGTGCTGCCTTGGTGCTGGTATTGTGCGTTTAGCACAACCAGTGGTCACGCGTATGCGTGACCGACGCTTACGCGTCACTAGGATTCTTGCTCACCCACGCGTAAGCGTGGATGACGCTTACGCGTCACCTCTTCTTTTGCACACCCACGCGTACACGTGGGCAAAACTTACGCATCGCTTCGCAGATTCCATTCTTCTCCTTTCTTCTCTCCCTTCTCCTTCTTCTCTCCTCCTTTCTTACTTCCTTCTTTATCATCTCTTTAACTTCTCATCCCTCCTCACTTTCATTCCATTTTACTTAATTTAATTACATACTTTCATTCATTGCATTTTAATTTTATGCATATTTTTACTTCTTTTCTACGTTTATTATTTTTTCATTGGTGTTAAATGTTCTTATTCAACTGTTGTATCTTTTCTGGTATTATTTTGGTGCTTCGTGACTTGTTTCCATTGTTGGGAAATATTATTTATAGGTTAATGCTAATTTTTTATGATACTTGTATTCCATTTGCATTGACATGAACCTATATTGTCTTTCATTACCCACACTCTCTCCCCTATTATTGCACTTTTTGCACTATTGATATGCCATTTGCTTCTATTATTTTCTCATTTGCATGTTGTAGCTACCATGTAATTTAGACCCTCATTATTTGGCATAAACCCACCCATATTTTATTTGTTTTCTATCTTTGCTCCTGGGTTACTTTTCCTCCTATTCCTCTTCTTTCAGGGTGGCCACCGAGAAGGGAAAGGAGAAGTTTCTAAATGGGGCGAACAACAAGTCCATCTGCATAATCCACTAAAGAAAGAGCATCAGTTGGAGCAACTCGCCCACTTGCGCATCTCAGCATGCACCGAGGACGGTGCAATCTTTAAGTGTGGGGAGGTCGATACCGATCTCCGTGGGTTAGTACCTTCCTGTCTCAACACCAATGTTTAAATTTTCTTTGTAGTTAGTTGTTGCATTTGCATGTTTGATTGCATGTTTGTTACATTTTGTGCATATTTTACCAACTACTTGGTTGAAGTAATATTTACTTTTTCAAGAAACTTTTTAGAGTATTTCACTAATTTGAATAAAATTTTTTGTTAAACTTGTTTGAAGAAATTTTATTTTGGAACATGGTTTAGAGCTCGAACACACAAAATCAGTGAGATTTTGCGCCTACTTGATTGGTTGCATTTTATCAACCAAAATTTTATTTTGGTGTGTGTTGTTCTCTCTAAAATTGTGATCTTTGTCTTGCTTAATTCTATATTTCCATTGTTTGATGTATGCATATACTTATATGATTTAGGCCTTGTTTCACTTAGCTTACATACCCATATGGCCTTAACCTTTTCATTATCCTTTGCAAACCAATTTTGAGCCTATTTTACCCCTTTGTTCTTTACTTTAGCTCATCACTAACTCTAAGCGAAAAACAATAATGTCCTTAGTTTGAATCCTTGGTTAGCTTAGACTAGTGACAGTGCTCATGAATTAAGTGTGGGGAAATTGGATTTGCCAATATTTGGTTTGAGAATTGGGTGTTGTGTATTCTTGAGAAAATATGAACAAGAATGTTAAGAACATGTTTATGCATTCAATACCTTAATCATATGCATTGAAAAAGAAAAGAAAAAAATTTATTAAGAAAAGAAAAATAGAAAAAGAAAAAAAAGAAGAAAGAAAAAGAAAAGATAAAGAGCAAATAATAAAAGGGGACAAAATGCCCAAAGTAAATGGTGAAAGCAATGCATATGAGTTGTACTCAAATTCGGATGCATGAATATGTGGAAAACATAATTAATGGGTAGTTAGACTTTATATTATGATTACATGGATTGTCCTAAGTAAGGTGAGAAGTTTAGGTTAATTAAGGATTCAGATTTTAGTCCACTTAACCAAATACAATCCTACCTTGACCCTAATCCCATTACAACCCTTAAAAGACCTCTTGATTTGTGTATTTGTGAATTAAACTTTTGTTGATTAGTAGAAGAAGAGCAAGACTTAGAAAGCAAGATTAGTAGAGAATTGAGAGAATCGAACCTCAAACACCTGAGCGATTAGAGTGTATACACTTCCAATGAGGGTTCGATGCTCGATTCCTTGTTCCTGGCTTTCATGAGCTATCTTCTTCTTGCAAGTCTATTTGTACTTCATTTTTATGATTTGAATTAGTGAAATCCAGTTCATATTTGGTCTTGAAAGATTTATTTACTTTTCACCGAGTAGGTAAAAGCATTTTGTATTTAGCTGCATTCATACAGATAGGTTGCATTTCATATATTCTACCAGTCCTTTTCACTCTTATAGCTTCTCTTGAGCTTAGCATGAGCACATGCTAATGTTTAAGTTTGGGGAGATTTGATGCACCACTATTTCGTGGTACATCTTATGCTTAATTGAGTGGATTTTATCCACTATTCTCACATTTATTCATGTAATTGCATGTTTTACATTTTTCTTCCTGATTTTGTGCTATGATTGAAAACATGCTTCTTTGGTCTTAATTTGGCTAATTTTAATCATCTCTTATTACCATTCGATGCTTTGATATGTGTGTTAAGTGTTTCCAGGGTTTACAGGGCAGGAATGGCTTAGAGGATGGAAAGGAAGCATGCAAAAGTGGAAGAAATACAAGAAACTGAAGGAATTGCTAAAATTGTCCAGCCTGACCTCTTCGTACTAATTCGACCATAACTTTAACTACAGAGGTCCAAATGAGGCGGTTTCAGTTGCGTTGAAAAGCTAACATCCGGGGCTTTGAAAAGATATATAATTTACTATAGTTGACACGCTGTTAGGTGATGCACACGCGTGGATCACGCACACACGTGACCTGGAGAAAATTCAATCCACGCGTACACGTGACTTTGCCACGTGCTGGACGTATCAGAAATCGCTGAGGGCGATTTTTGGGCTGTTTTTAACCTAGTTTTCGGCCTACAAAACACATATTAGAGGCTACAGAGTGGGGAATCAAGAGACAACTTCTCATTATTCATAATTTTAGGTCTTAGATGTAGTTTCTAGAGAGAGAGGCTCTCTCCTCTCTCTTAGGTTTTAGGATTTAGGATCTCTTCTTTCAATTTTCAGGTTCAATGTTCTTTTGATTTAGTTTCTCTTCTACTTTTATTTATTCTAGCATTCTAGTTTATTTATTTTTCCAATTTAGTTTATGAATTCTCATGTTTAATTTGATTTTCTATTTAATGCAATTTGAGGTATTTCAGATTTATGATTGCTTTCTTCAATTCATAATATTGATGCTTTCAATTTAAGTTAGATTTTTCCAACTTGGCTTTGGAGTTGATTATTATTTGGAGACCCTTGAGTTGGAAGACTCAAGAGTTAATTTGTGATTAGCTCTCTAGCCACTAACGCTAATCCTTCCCAAGGGAGAGGATTAGGACTTGTGAATAGAAGTTGGCTCCCAACTTAACTTTCCTTTATTTAGTAAAGGATAACTAAGTAGAGACAATAACCTATTACTATTAACCTTGAGAAATCCAACAAGGATAGAACTTCCAATTAATCTTCTCCTAGCCAAGGCTTTTTAATTTAATTACATAAAACCTCTTGTTTATTTTTATTGCTTTAATTTATAATTATTTATTTTCCCATTCTTCAACTCTAAAAATTCTCAGAAAACCCATAACCAATAATAACACACTTCCCTGCAATTCCTTGAGAGACGTCCCGAGATTTAAATACTTCGGTTATTACTTTTTAGGGGTTTTGTTACTTGTGACAACCAAACTTTTGTATGAAAGGATTCTTGTTGGTTTAGAAACTATACTTTCAACGAGACTTTATTTGTGAAATTCTTTACTAGCAAAAATCCGTTCATCAGCTACGTACCAAAGGTTGATGAATAAGATATTCAAAGACCTCATCGGCAAGACGGTGGAGGTGTACGTAGACGACATCCTGGTCAAAACCGCCAAAGCTGAGGATCTCTTCGGTGACACGATACGAGGCTTAATCCGCTCAAGTGTGCCTTCGCCGTCGAAGCTGGAAAATTGTTGGGGTTTATGATAACCCAAAGAGGAGTGGAAGCCAACCCGGAAAAGTGCAAAGTGATCCTACAAATGAAAAGCCCGGGATATGTGAAAGACGTGTAGAGGCTGACGGGCAGACTCACAGCGCTATGCCGCTTCCTCGGTGCGTCGACGGCCAAAGCTCTGCCCTTCTTTAACCTGATGAAGAAGGGGATCGTGTTCGAGTTGACCCCAGCCTGTGAGGAGGCTTTCAAACACTTCAAAGAGATAATCTCGGCGCCACCTGTCCTCGCGAAGCCTAAGAATGGAAAAGCGCTATACTTGTACTTGGCAGTAACCGATGAGGCATTGGCAGTGGTCTTGGTGCGAGAGGAGGGAAAGATCCAGTAACCAATATATTTTGTGAGTAAAGCACTACAAGGAGCAGAGCTAAAGTACAGCAAGCTGGAGAAGGTGGCCTATGCGCTCCTGACCTCGTCGCGCAGGCTGCGGCAGTACTTTTAAGGACACCAGGTAATCGTCAGGACGGATCAGGCAATCCGACAAATACTCCAGAAACCAGATCTGGTGGGTAGAATGATGACTTGGGTTGTTGAACTCTCCCAATACGACTTGCAGTATGAACCCAAGCACATGATCAAAGCTCAAACCATGGCTGACTTCCTGGTAGAGGTCACAGGGGACCCTGTCGGGACTCTGAACACACGGTGGAAGCTCCACATAGACGGAGCATCCAACCAAATATTCGGAGGAGCAAGAATCATCTTAGAAAACCCAATTGGACTTGTATATGAGCAGTCAATCAAGTTCGAATTACCGGTGTCGAACAATCAAGCAGAATACGAGGCCTTGCTGGGCGGCTTAGCTTTGGCAAGGGAGGTCAGAGCTACCAGACTGGAAATATGCAGTGACTTACAGGTCATGACCTTGCAGATCAATGGGACCTACCAAGCCAGAGATTCACTATTATAGAAATACCTGGAGAAAATCAAAGAGTTGAGTAAGCAATTCGAGGAAGTCACGGTCCAGCACGTCCCGAGAGAGAGGAACACACGGGCAGATCTCCTATCAAAACTAGCGAGCACAAAACCAGAAACGGGGAACCGATCTCTCATCCAAGGTTTGATAAAGGAACCGGCAGTAGCTTTGCATCTGACTCAGGCAGATCCCTCCTGGATGAGCCCAATCATTGATTTCTTGGAAAGGGCCAAACTCCCCAGCGACGAAAAGGTGGCAAAGACAATAAGGCAAGAAGCGGCAAAGTATGCAATCATACAAGGCCAGTTGTTTAAGAAGGGGCTTAGCAAACCCCTGTTGAAGTGCCTACGTCCCGACCAAACGGACTACGTGCTCAGAGAAGTCCATGAAGGATGCTGCAGTCATCACATCGGAGGAAAGGCCCTAGCCAGAAAGCTCATCAGAGCCGGTTATTACTGGCCCTCTATAATGGCAGATTCTAAGGAATTCGTTAGAAGGTGCAAAAGATGCCAAGAGAATGCCAACTTCCACAAAGCACCAGTGACTGAACTGAGGCTACTAACGGCTTCCTGACCTTTCTCGCAGTGGGGAATCGATCTGTTGGGACCCTTCCCAGCTAGGCCAGGGCAGGTCAAATACCTAATAATGGCCATTGATTATTATACAAAGTGGATAGAGGTCGAGCCGCTGGCTAGCATATCCTCGGCAAACTGCCGAAAGTTCATGTAGAGACAGGTAATAGCCAGGTTCGGAATCCCGGATGTCATCATCTCGGATAATGGAACCCAGTTCGCTGATAAGAGATTCGGAGAATTCCTTGCCGGTCTGGGCATACAACAAAAGTTCTCGTCAGTTGAGCATCCCCAGACTAACGGACAAGTCAAAGCAGCGAACAAGGTCATCTTGCAGGGCCTCAAGAAGCGACTTGACCAGCAAAAGGGAGCATGGGCAGACGAGCTAGTATCGGTCCTCTGGTCCTATCTCACAACCTAGCAGTCATCTACCGGGGAGACCCCTTTCCGATTCACATATAGGGTAGACACAATAATACCTGTAGAGATTAGCGAACCGAGCCCGCGGCTACTCCTAGGAGGAGTCGAAGAAGCCATGGAAAAAGACTTGGTGGATGAAGCCAGGGAGATGGCCCACTTGTCAGAGACGGCTTTGAAGCAGAGGATGGCCCTGCACTACAACGCCAAAGTACTCAAGAAAGAGTTCAGGCAGAGCGACCTAGTCCTGCGACGTAACGACGTCGGGCTACCAACACCTGGGAAAGGAAAGCTGGCGGCAAATTGGGAAGGCCCGTACCGGGTGAAGGAGGTGCTCGGCAACGGCGCCTACAGATTGGAACAGCTCGATAGCAAAGAAATACCAAGGACTTGGAACGCGATTAACCTGAGGAGATTCTATCCCTAGCAGCCGAGGCATACAAGGCGAGCAGGAGTCCCACCGGTTTAACCGGGCGAGTAAGATCTGTATTGCTGTATGTGGGATCGTTTGTCCTATGTTTATTGTTTATCCTATGTATTTTTTGCCCTGCATTTATATTACTTGACATTATCATGCCCAATTGATTTTGTTCAAAACTCATCATATTCTCTTTTCGCGCCCAAATTATTAAAACAAAACAAAACGGCACCCCGGGACTGATCACCCCGAGAACCACTAAGCGAGGAATGCAATAAACGGCGGTCAAATTGTTAAAAGCCACAAGTCGGCTCCAATAACTACCAAGCAATTAGTTACAAATACGCCAAAAAACGGCAACCGAGTTTACCAAAACAATATTTGTTACATATACTCCAAAAAACGGCGGCCAAGTTTGCCAAAAGTATATAGAAATCTACATATTACAAAAGTAAAGTACAAAGGCAAGACCAAATCACTTCTTCGGCATGTCGAAAATCTTGCCGTCCTTGATAGTCTTGAAGACGCTAACAGCTGAGGTGTCGAAATCGAGGGCTAGCAACTTTACTTGAGCCTTGAGGGCCTCCTCGGTCATCAAGATAGTGTTCTTCCCCTGCTTCACAGTCTCTTTATACTTCCTTTTCAATTCAGCCGCCTCGTCTTTAGCTGCGGTTGCCGAGGCAAGGGACTCATCACGCTCCTTCTCGACTTCTTTTACCTTGCCCTGGGCAGCGTTGAGCTGACCCTCCAGAGTCATCTCCCGCTCGGTAAGCCGCGCCACGGCGGCATCAAAAGTCTTAACCTTCTATGCGGCAGTAGCCAGCTGCTCCCGAAGTTATTGAACTTCAGCTTTATATTTGTTGTTTGCTTGAATAGAGGACTCAAGCTTGTTCTCCAAGGAATGCGTTCCCGCCAGAGCAAACTCCACCTTCCTTGCTATAGCGGCTCCTTGGAGCAAGGTACGATACATCCACCTTGCCTGCACAGGAAGATCCCCACCATGGAAGAAGTCCTCCGTGCCCGGGAGCAGTTGGGAATCGATTATAGTTTTCGGCATTGAAGTTCTTCTCCATCACGGTAAGAACTCCCTCCGGGATAGAAGACGGCTTCCTCTTTCTTGGGTTGTCCACTATCATCACGTCTGGATTCTCCACCTTGATCTCTGGCTGAGGTTTCGGGCCACCACTAGTCTGGATCACCTCACCCTGGGAGGGCTGGGATTGAGCTCCGACCTCGAGGGCGTTCTGAGGAGGTTCCTCCTGGTTATTGGTGGCCTGGTTCTCGGCGACCGGTTCCTCGTCACTATCACCGGCAAGAAAAGTGTTGAACAAAGCAGCAAGACCAACCTGGTCGCCAGCCATCGACACTACAAGGAGAAACAAAACCCATTAGTCGGTAAGGTGGATAACGAAGCGACAAAAAATAGCAAACTAACAAACGATTAAACGACTACCTACCAATATAGCCTCTAGCCACATTCTGATCCCCCATAAGAAGATGGGGGTTTACATGATTCTTACCAAAGACAGCCAGCAGGACATCAACAACCTTCTTGTTCTCCACAGACAACCCCTTGTATGTCACTTTAGTAAAGACATTAGCCCCCACTCCGAAACTCCAATAGGTCGGGATGCGGCGTTCTCCCTCCAATGTCAACCAGAAGGGGTGCCGACCTTCCATCGGACGAACCTTAAAGTATTTATCCTTAAACCCATGATAAGAATCCTCAAACAAATCGAAGATCCTCCGACCTTGGACAGATCGGAAAGACATAAAGCCCTTCTTGGCTTTCCCCTCTTTAGAGGGATTTGTCAAAGTAAAGAGAAATAAAAAGACTTCAACAGAAACCGGCAGTTCCAAGTATTCACAAACCATCTCGAAACAGCAGATCGAAGCCCAACTGTTCAGATGCAGCTGAGACAGTGCTACGTCACACCAATTGAGTAGCGCCATCTGAAAGGAAGAAAAGGGGATACGAACTCCTAATTGGGTAAACATCACCTTGTAGAACCAGATCCAGTCGGCAATCCGGGGGGCATGCAGATTTAGTTGGTATATGCGCTCGTGAGAGGCAGGGACAAAGACCTCATAATTGGCCTCCTCGTCACCCCCGCCACACAAATAATCGGCTTGTCGGAACTCGGTGAGCTCCTCCAGTTCCATCTGGTTAGAGGAGTCCTTCACGTCGGAGGTTACCCAAGCGTATCGATCATAAGGTGCTCTCACAGCCGGAGCCCGTGCAACAGGACGTTAAGCCATACCTACAATGGGGAGACCACTCACAGTTAGTCTAAGAGGCCGGGAGATCGGTACTAATATCAGAAACTACAGTTTACTTACTCGAAGGCTACAGTTAAGCAAGGGATAAGTCTATAGCCAAAAGAAACAAAAGCCTAAAAAGCCAAACTGGAATGGTAACTTCCCTAAATGCATCTACCTAATACTAATATCTTTCAACATGCAATACAATTTAGAGGAACAACACGCATACAGAAGCAAAACAGGAAAGCAAGCAATATGAACAACAAAACAAAGGGGTACAGGCTGAAGAATGGGAGATGGAACTTACCAAGACAATCGCGCTAATCTAACCGAAAGGATGAGGGGCCTGAGCGAAACAGCCGAGTTGCAGCAAGGAATTTGGAACGAAAAAGGAGAATATGAAAGGAATGTGATGATAGTAGAAAGTGGAAAACTGAAGGAAAAACTGAATGAGAAACTGAAAAGGAAACTGACGCATGAAGAAGCGCGAAAGACAGGGGTAGAATAGTCATTACACACGGGGTTTTGAATAACCCATTATGAGCATTAAATGCTCGGCGCAAAAAACGAGGTGAGAAGCAGCACACCCCTGCAACAAAGAAGCTCACGCGCCCAAGAGACGCGTCCCGGTCACGAGCTATCGGCCAACCGACACCACACGCGATGGGAAACAGAACGCGCCACCTATGATGCTCACGGACATAGCTGGCGCGTTGGGGGCACTATTGCGGCCCAGCCCAGCTGGCGTCATGGCCGAGCCGGCCAACGTACTGCCTCATCAGATCCGGGCGGCCGGTTTACGGGGCACCGCACAACCGGACCTTAACCCGGGTACATCTCTTCTAGGGAGCCAGCTCACCTGGCAATAGTGGGCAAGGGGAAGCTTCACGGAAGGTGGGTCTGTCCTTGAGGGGCCCACCTCTGACACGGTATATATGGGGAGGGTCCTACCCCTCCCCCAAGGTACGTCACCATACCTTTATTCTCTGCTACCTGCATACTTCATGACTTGGGCGTCGGAGTGTCATTGCAGGTGGCTTCCCCCATATCACACCGCGAGCTCGGGAGATCGTCTGCTTGCGTGCCACCCATACCAGACCTGGATCCAAGCTTACCCCATCAACATCCAGTGATCAACCTCGACCCATCCGGAACCCCGAGTAACCGAACAAAGACAATCTGATCATTGTCCTATTCTACTATGACTCAGTGGAACCAAGCAAAGGAAGGGTGATCATCGGCTCGGGTTCCAAGCACTATCGGTTTCTTATCATGGTTTTTACTTCTTGAAGATGGATCCTGGTCTACTGAATCTGAAGAGATTGATTTACAAGTCTTTGCAGAGCAGCAACTCCCCCAATTGGTTGTATAAATCTTCTTAAAAATGTTTCTAAAGATATGGTGAGAACAACTATTATGAAAATGGGATCTTTCAAGGCACCAAATAGAGCCAGCTAAGTGTAATTCATATATCAGGTAACTATGTAACTGGCTGGATGGCAAATGATGCTTTAAAACAGCAGAGAGCTTATATAAGATGGTTAGAGCCTGAGCATCAGGTGCAACATATTTGGTATCACAAGACTTATGATAGATTATATATCTATCAATTTCTTTTTTTAATTTGTTGTACACCTAAAAAAAGAAATACCAACAGAAAGAGCTGATTAATGTAATTTTAATTTTAAGCAGGTGACATTGTCAACTATAGGTTATATTATTAGTACTTCAAAGGTTCAAATGTTTTCCATCATATTACCTTTATTGAGAACTAATTTGGCTCAAGAATCACAATTTCTCAACTAAAATGATTCATTCATATATTATAAGTTTACAGGGACTAATTAGAGCTCTTTCAACCAAGAAGAAAAGTTTTTTTTTTTTTTTTGCAAGGGTTTTTGAACTATAACATTATTTATTCAATGGTCAGCATTTCCAACAATATTTTGAAATACCTAAAAGAATTATAAAAAAGGAAAGAAATTATAAACTATTTTGATGATATACAACTATTTTAGCATATTTCTATCTACAAAAAATGAAGAATAAAATGATAAAACAACGATATAGACAAACCTGCAAAATATTCTCTCTGAGTGCCTTTGTGATAGAACAATTCATTCTCATTTGGATTAAAATTGAATTCAAGGAATTTTCTGATTCAGCAACATCACCTTCACTGCAACAACCAACTGATGATGCACATGATGACACTATCATTTCATTGCAGTTTGTGACATTACAAGTATCTGAAGCTACATCTCCTGTTATTTGGAGTTGTGAGCCACACTCCATCCTAACATTCTGAACCTGTGGAAGGTCTCTGATAATGGATGCTAGGCCTTGAGAATTTCTATTTGGGACTACTAATATACACAATGCTCTTTAATCTTAGTAGTGCATAAGGCACTTGTGTTATGGCAGTTTTATCTGCCATCAAAGTTGCCAATGATTCCATCTGTTCTATGTCTTCCTCTAGCTTATCAATCAATGAAAATCCTGAGAGAATGAGAGTTTTGAGAGATTTCAACTTGTAGATGCTTCTTGGAAGTACACAAAGCCCTGAACATCCTTTCAAATTGATTAGAAGAACTTGCTTGAGATGTTCAATGGTATGAGAAACCCAAGTCAATTTTGGGCAATATTTGAGTATTAACTTTTCAAGATTGGGCATATTTGAAAAGTCAGGAGTTTGTGTCAAGTGTTGAGAATGACTAAGATTGAGAACTTTTAGATTCTTCATCATCTGCAAGAATTTTAAGGAGATGAATTCAAGAACTGAAGAAAAAAAACTAGATTTGAATATATGAAAATTCACTTGAATTGTTTTTAGAAATTTGTTAATAGGTATATACTTTTTTATAAGAATTTCATTAATATGAGAAAACAGAAATACAGAAAAGGTTCCCAAATAAAAAAACAAAACACAAAACAAACACCTATAAGAATGCAAAGCTCTCCAATCGTTCAACATGTCTAAAAAGACCATGAGCTTTGTTTTTCTCACTTGTTCTTGAAGTTTTCTTTGTTTGAGTGCTATGTCCAACCACAAAAGTAAATGAAACTCAGAATTTATACCTGACCCTTCTTCCATACTAGGTCGAGTTTGCTATATTTGAAGTCAATGGCAACTAAATTTCCTTGATAAAAGTTTGCAGTTGTATATTCTGGAGAACATTCATGCCAGCACAACCATCGAAGATCTGTTGAAAGGTATTTAAAGTCTCCAACAAGTTGCACATTTGCAAACTGAAGCAATCTCAGTCTCTTCATCTCCTTAAATGCTTCTGTCTTTAATTGAGTTGGATTCAATGACTTTGGCAGGTTCAAAGCAAGTCCCTCAATAGCTTTTGTTCCCTATAAATTATAGGAACCAATAATTAAAATTGGATTAAGGGTAGCTAAAAGAGCACTAAAAACTCTTGATAATACATTAAGCACTTCCTCTGGATTCCACAACCTACTACGTTTCTCAGGTTTCATTGGCAAACTCTCGCGAATAATTTCTTTTCCCATGTCTCGCAGCAAACCATGCATGCCAAGTTTTCCCTTAGTGTCCACAGTAATAAGGCATCGTTCCATAAGAACATTTATTCCAATTTCAGCTGAATGCCCGTAGCCATTTAATATATCAATCACATCATTTTTGTCCATTCCAATAAAGAAAAATGCTACATCAAGAAATATTTCTCTATCCCTATCATCACTTAGACCATCAAAACTTATTTTAAGCTTCTTCTGTACATCGTTGTTTGGAATAGCTTTGAATTTATTCAAAACATTCCTCCATTCATATACTTTCCTATTAAATAGATGTGACCCAATTACCTCAAGAGCCAGTGGCAATCTCTCACAATATGAAACAACTTCATTAGCAAGTGAAGCAAACTCTTCTTTTGGACATGGTTCTTTGAATGCATGCCAGCTAAAAAGTTCAATGGATTCTTTGTCATTTAACTCTTTCATACTATATAACTTGTCAATTTTAAGACAACTTAGAAGATGGTCGTCTCTTGTTGTGATGATTATTATGCTACCGGGACAGAGTATTAAATCTATGCAGCATACATTCACCTTAATTAAAATTTTTTTTGACAATTTATTATATTAAAAATTTTATTTTTATTATTAATGAATTTATTGAGTTGCAATTTCTTTTCTTTCTTTGTTATGTTCCAAAGGGTTATCTTTTGAAGGTGTCCAATACATTCTCCCACTCTTCTATACTTTTTTCAGATACAGCAGAGCTAACACACACAAGAGCCAGTGGCAGTCCATCAGAATATTCAATTGCTGATTGTTGGGCCGACCGTGGGGAGCTCTTGACGACCGGAGAGAATTCAGGGAGGAATCAAGTGAGATAACATAAGATGAGAAGACACCACATCCAACTCAAAACCTTAAGGTGTCAAGTTAATGGGTCTCTCATCTTATAAACTCCTCACTCTTCCATGCTTTCTTTGATGTGGGACTAACTTCAATACTCCTCACACTTGCAACACTAACAATCTCCCCCTCAAGTGTGAGCCTCCACATCAAGCACAAACTCCCCCTCTTTCTAGCTCCACCACCACCACAAGTATTCGTCCATCACACCACCGTAAAATATTGCGGAACACGCCGCCCGGACCACTTTTGCCGGGAAGACTTTCGATGCTTCACCTTGAATACCCCTTAAAACCAGACCGATTAAACCATCGGCTCTGATACCACTTGTTGGGAAAATGATGATGTTCCAGAGAAAGTTTGGAGAGGAAAAGATGTCCCTTATAGTCACTTGCGAGTGTTTGGTTGCAGGGCTTTTGTTCACATTCCAAGAGATGAAATGTCTAAACTTAATGGAAAGTCAAAGCAGTGTATCTTCATGGGTTATGGTCACGAAGACTTTGGTTACAGATTATGGGATCTGGTGAGCAAAAAGATAATTAGAAGCCAAGATGTGATTTTTCTTGAAGACCAAACTATTGAAGATCTTGAGAAGACAGATAAGCCAACAATAACTGTTAGACGTTCTGCTGATGATGAACCTGGTCTTTCCACTAGACCTCCTGTTGATGGGGGAGATGTACAAGTTGATAATGATGGTGATGATTTGCATGATGAACCTACACCTCAACCTGAGGTGCCAGATGTTGAAGTTCCACCTGAACCACCAGTTGAGCCTGAATTGAGAAGATCTACTAGAGAGTGTCATCCTTCTCAGAAATACTCTCCTCATGAGTATGTGATGAACACTGAGACTGGGGAGCCAGAGAGCTACCAGGAAGCTATGTTTGATGAGCATAAGGAAGATTGATTGAAGGCCATGTAAGAAGAAATGAAATCCTTGCATGAGAATCATACTTTTGAATTGGTGAAGTTGCCGAAGGGTAAGAGAGCATTCAAGAATAAATGGGTGTTCAAATTAAAAGCGGATGAAAATGTCTCACAGCCAAGGTACAAAGCTTGATTGGTTGTGAAAGGCTTTGAGCAAAAGAAAGGTATTGATTTTGAGGAGATTTTCTCTCCGGTTGTAAAGATGTCCTCTATTCGAGTTGTGCTTGGGTTGGCGGCTAGCTTGAATTTAGAGGTTGAGCAGCTTAACGTGAAGACTGTATTCCTTCACGGTGACATAGATAAAAAAATTTACATGGAGCAACCAGAGAGTTTCGAGGTTAAAGGAAAGGAGCATCTTGTATGCAAGTTGAAGAAGAGCTTATATGGGCTGAAGCAAGTGCCAAGGCAGTGGTACACGAAGTTTGATTCCTTCATGGAATGTCATGGGTACAGTAAGACTTCTTCTGATCCTTGTGTGTATGTTAAGAAATTCTCTGATGGTGATTTTATAATTCTCTTGCTTTATGTTGATGACATGCTGATTGTTGGTTATGACACTAAGAAGATTGAAAGTCTTAAGAAAGACTTGAACAGATCCTTTGCTATGAAGGATTTGGGTCCTGCAAAGAAAATCCTTGGCATGAGTATCACTCGTGACAGGAAGAATGGGAAACTGTGGTTGTCACAGCAGAAGTATATTGAGAAGGTTTTAGAGAGGTTTAGTATGAGTAATTCCAAACCTGTTAGTACTCCACTTGCTAGTCATTTCAAGCTGAGTTTGCAGCAATGTCCTACAAGTGAGAAGAAAAAGCAGAAATAAAGAAGATTCCATATGCATCTGCAGTTGGCAGTTTGATGTATGCTATGGTTTGCACCAGGCCGGATATTGCTCATGCAGTTGGAGTTGTTAGTCGGTTTCTCTCTAATCCTGGCAAGGAACACTGGCAAGCAGTGAAGTGGATTCTCAGATACCTTAATGGTACTTCCAGAGTTTGTTTATGCTTTGGGAGTGGCCAACCTGTGTTGGATGGTTACACAGATACGGATATGGCTGGGGATCTTAATTCAAGAAAGTCTACTTCTGGTTATATGATGACCTTTGCAGGGGGAGCTGTGTCGTAGCAATCTCGACTTCAGAAATGTGTTGCTTTATCTACTACAGAGGCAGAATACATTGATGTTGTTGAAGCTTCTAAGGAACTCTTGTGGATGAAGAAATTTCTACAAGAGTTAGGCATCAATCAAGAGAAGTTTGTGTTATTTTGTGATAGTCAGAGTGCTATCCATCTCAGCAAGAATCTGACGTTTCATTCCAGATCGAAGCACATAGAGGTAAGGTATCATTGGATACGTCAAGCACTTGAGATGAAGTCATATGCACTTGAGAAGAAGTCATATGCACTTGAGAAGATCCATACTGATGATAATGGTTCAGATATGATGACTAAGAGTTTACCTGCAGTGAAGTTTGATTCCTGCAAAGAGAAGACGGACTTGGTGGAGCAGCCTATCCCCACTTGAGTTGGTGAGGGGGAGATTTGTTAGTGGGTCCCCAACCAAGTGGGGCCCACAAGCTTTAAAAAAAAAGAAGAATAAATAAAGAGAGAAAATGGCATAAGCCATAGGAGATAGAGTGAAGCTTCCCGTCCAAAAAAAAAAAGAGTGAAGCTTTCTTTTGAAATTGAAAGCAAGGAAGCAAGGGTTTTTTTCGGCGTCGAAGAGAAGAGAAAATTTGGGAGAAAAGAGCATGCCAACCTTGATTATATTGACTTGGTAAACTTGCTCCATTTCTTATGAAATTTTAGTATGTTATTCCTGGTGTAGAGATGAACATTAGGATATAACTTGCTAGTTGTATTGCCTTCTCTTTTGGCTGATTTGAGATACCCACTTTGTAGGGTTTATGTTGATTCCACCAGTTTTGGTGATGTATTTTGTTGATTGTTGAGATGTCCTAGTGTCACTAGGAAGACTGTTTATATACCCATTATTCTGATAGTGGAAGATTTTACTGGACTAGGTCCCATGGGTTTTTTGTCCCTCTTTTGGGGGTTTTCCCACGTTAAAATTCTGGTATCTGATTATTTAATTTCTGCCATTATAATTGTTGCTTGGAGTATCTTTGGTGTTGCCCATTTAATTGCACAGGTTGTGGGAAAATTATTTCTGGTGCTTCCGCTATTAGACAGGTTCTTGTTTGAACCTTTTGTTGAGTTTTTCCCAACAAAGTGGTATCAGAGCCAGGTTTAATCGGTCTGGTTTTAAGGGGTATTCAAGGTGAAGCATCGAAAGTCTTCCCGGCAAAAGTGGTCTGGGCAACGTGTTCCGCAGTGTTTTGCGGCGGTGTGATGAACGAATACTCGTGGTGGTGGAGCTAGAAAGAGGGGGAGTTTGTGCTTGATGTGGAGGCTGACGATTGGATTTTTGATGGTTTAGAATTTCACAAATGAATTCTCGTTGCAAGTATAGTTCCTAAACCAAACAATAATCCTTTCATACAAAAGATTGTTTGTCACAAGTAACAAACCCTTAAAATTAATAACCGAAGTATTCAAACCTCGGGTCGTTCTCCCTAGGAATTGTAATGAAGTGTTTTGTTATTGGTTGTGAGTTATTTTTGGGGTTTTAATAAGACCTAATTCTAGAGAGAAGTGAGAGCTTCTCTCTCTAGAAACTAACTCTAACTACTAAACTAAGCTCCACTAAACTAATGGTCAAAAGTAAGTAAAAGTATGAAAAGTATGTAAAAGTATGTTGATTCCCTTTCAATCCTTGGCTTAAATAGCATCAGAAATGAGTTGGATTGGGCCCACAAGGCTTCTAAAATCGCTGGCCACGTTTGCATTAAGTGGGTCATGTGCCACCATCGGCGCGTCCGGGTACTGTGCGCGTGCGCGCCCCTATGCGCGATGCAACTATGGAAAATCTTATATCGTTTCGAAGCCCCAAATGTTAGCTTTCCAACCCAACTGGAACCGCATCAATTGGACCTCTGTAGCTCAAGTTATGGTCGTTTAAGTGCAAAGAGGTCAGCTTGACAGCTTTCCGGTTCTTTCATTTCTTCATGAGTTCTCCAACTTTTCATGCTTTCTTTCTTCATTCCCTTGATCCAATCTTTGCCTCCTAAACCTTAAATCACTTAACAAACATATCAAGGCATCTAATAGAATCAAGGTGAATTAAATTTAGCTATTTTGAGTCCTAAAAAGCATGTTTTCACATTCAAGCACAATTAAAGGAGAATATACAAAACCATGCTATTTCTTGAATAAATATGGGTAAAAGGTGATAAAATCCCCAAAAATCAATACAAGATAAACCCTACAAATGGGATTTATCAGAGGCTCACACTTGAGGGGGAGATTGTTAGTGTTGCAAGTGTGAGGAGTATTGAAGTTAGTCCCACATCAAAGAAAGCATGGAAGAGTGAGAAGTTTATAAGATGAGAGACCCATTAACTTGACACCTTAAGGTTTTGAGTTGGATGTGGTGTCATCTCATCTTATGTTCTCTCACTTGATTCTTCCCCAATCTCTTGAAGTTGCCTTCACGAGTGTGTTATGCAGATCATTTCAGGAATGTTCTTGGAAGAAAAGCATGGCATATTGGACCTTTGTTTCTTATAAACAAAGACAAAGCTCAAAGAAGAAAAGATGCATCTATTGATGAAAACGAGTGTTTGAAGTGGCTTGACACAAAGAAGCCCAATTCAATTGTTTATGTTTGCTTTGGAAGCATTGCGAATTTTCCGGATTCTCAGCTAAGAGACATTGCTATTGGTCTCGAGGCGTCGGGGCAACATTTCATTTGGGTAGTGAAGAAAAGCAAGGAAGATGAAGATGAGTGGCTACCGGAGGGGTTCGAGAAGAGAATGGAAGGAAAGGGACTAATCATAAGAGGTTGGGCGCCACAAGTGTTGATTCTTGAGCACCAAGCAATCGGAGCCTTTGTTACTCATTGTGTTGGAATTCGACTTTAGAAGCAGTGACTGCTGGGGTGCCAATGGTAATTTGGCCTATTGCGGCAGAGCAGTTTTACAATGAGAAATTGGTGACTGAGATTCTTAAAATCGGAGTGCCCATTAGCGCGAAAAAATGGTTGAGATTGATAGGGGATACGGTTAAATGGGAAGCAGTGGAGAAAGGTGTGAAGAAAATAATGGTAGGAGAAGAAGCAGAGGAAATGAGGAATAAGGCTAAAGTGTTGTCTCAGTTGGCTAAGAGTGCTGTGGAAAAGGGAGGATCATCGTACTCTGATTTAGATGCACTCATTGTGGAGTTGGCTTCACACAAGCACTGATTTCCCATATTTTAAAAATAGATTACTCGTTTTAATTTAGCAACTTCAGTTGTAATTTTAAATCACAAGGATATTTTCTTGCGAATGAGTTATAGCTCAAATGGTATATGATACCATATATATATTAGTTTAAAAAAATTATATTTTTATGATGAAGTAATGTCATTTTTATTTAATATTTCAACAATCATGTCATACAAATATTATGTCTTATCATCAATTATATTTTATTTTATATAATCAATTTGTTTATAAAAAAATATTTTTTTATTTTTTTATTTATTTGCATTCTATTTATATGTTTGCATGTATTAATGTTATTTTCATTCTTTGGATGTTTAGGACATAAATTGATATTTTTTAATCTTTACTTAAAATATTTTTTTAATTTCCTACCATTTTTTACAGTAATGTGTTTTGCATTCATTAATCTTTGGAATTCTAATTTCCTACCTCTTGCATTTTTTTTTTGTAAATAATTAAAAAAATGAATGAATGAGAATGAAAAACATATAAAAATGTTATATTAAATTTAAGAAATATTTGACAATTAATATAAGAGATTAAGAAATAAAGAGTGGTAAGAGTCTTAATATGTATAAGTTGTAGAATTTGAATATTTGTAACTGAATTTTTTTATAATTATCATTATTATGATATTTTTAATGTATATTTATTACATTTAATTAGTACTTGATGTTTCAATTGAATAATAATATTTTAGAGAACATATTATAAATAGATTTTGAATTTATTTATTTTTAAAAAAGACATAGGTTATTTATATTAGAGTTATACAAAACTGCATTTTCATTTTTTTTTTCATTTTTCGATTTACATTAATGGCTACACTTTGTCTTTTCTTGTAATTTTTTTGTTTGTAAATAATTAAAAAAATAAATGAATGAGAATGAAAAACATATAAAAATGTCATATTAAATTTAAAAAATTTTTGACAATTAGTATGAGAGATTAAGAAATGAAGAGTAGTAAGAATGTTAATAATTAATATGTATAAGTTGTAGAATTTGAATGTTTGTAACTGAAATTTTTTATAATTATTATTATTATGACACTTTTAATGTATGTATGTTTATTGCATTTAATTAATACTTAATGTTTCAATTGAATAATAATAGATAAGAGTTTTTTGTTTTAATTTTTTTAAAATATTTTACTAAATAGTGATTGGTTGATTTTTATCTTTTGCCAAGTCATTAGAATTGCTGATGTGGCATCATTAGCAAAGAGCTTAAACTCATTGTGGATATTAAAATTTAAGGAATTTTTGACAATTAGTATGAGAGATTAAGAAATGAAGAGTAGTAAGAGTCTTAATATGTATAAGTTGTAGAATTTGAATATTTGTAACTGAAATTTTTTATAACTATTATTATTATGACACTTTTAATGTATGTTTATTGCATTTAATTAGTATTTGATGTTTCAATTGAATAATAATAGATAAAAGTTTTTTGTTTTAATTTTTTTAAAATATTTTACTAAATAGTGATTGGTTGATAGATAGATAGATGCAAAAGATTTCATTTTCATCCTACATAGCAAATAATTACAACAAACTGTATGGATTTTTTCCTATTAATTAGCTATGAGTAGCAACAATGAGAATACGAGATAAGTCTCAAAGTAGTCCCTGAAGTTGCACTCGAGTCTCAAAGTAATCCCTGAAGTTAATAATTCCTCAAATTCGTCCCTGAAATTGCACTCCGGGACTCATAGTAGTCCTTGAAATAATTTCCGTCCATCCTTGCTACCGGAAAACTGAGCTGGACTGAAACGACGTCGTTTTGTATTTATTTAAAAAAAAACCTAATCCCCAATACGACGTCGTTTTATATTTATAAAAAAAAAACTAATCCTTATCTTCACCAATTCTCTTCTTCACTGATGTTCTTCTTCTTCTTCAATTTCAGAGAAGCAACAACAACATATTCAGAACCAACAAAAATCACAGAATTGAAAAAAACTAACAATTACAAAAAATCACAAAAAAGAACCAACAACAATTAAAAAAGATCAATTAACCTAAATAACCAGCATCAATCAACCTAAATAGCAACAATCACAAAAAATAGTAACAATTACAAAATCAAGAACACAAAAAATCAACCATAGCAGCTACATTAAAACACAACCATCAGCAGCAATAATCATGCAAAATATTAAACAATAATGATTCAATAACTAAAAAAATTAAAAAAAACTCACCTTTGCCGCAGAGAAGAGAAGAAGAATGCAGAGGGAGACAGAGAGGAGAACAGAGAGCAGACAGCGACAAATAGGGAGGGGCTGTCAGCCGAGACAATGGAGAGCGCCTAGAGCTGGCCGTGAGAGACATTCTGTTTGTGGCCTGGAGCGCCTACCTCGTTGTGGAGCTGTTGGTGGGCTTTGGAGTTGCCAGCGTGCGGCAGGCTTGAGAGCAAAGACGGCGGCGACGAAGGGTTGGAGGCGGTTGACGAAGCGCTTGAAAACAGTGGGAAAGTGTGAAATCTGGATGGCGAAGTCGGAGAGCACCTCGATCTCGTGGTGGTGCGAAGAAGCAGATTGGGAACGTGAAAGACTAGGTTGGGGAGGGACGATTGGTGCGGCACCGAAATGGAGGCCGGCGACAGAGAGGGTTGAGGAAAGCTTGCTTGTGAGGGAGAGAAGGGAAAGGGAAATGGCAGATTGGGGAAGGGGAAAGGGAAGGGTTGGGGAAGGGAAAGGGAAGGCTCGGGGAAGGGGTGGGGTTAGCGTGTTTTATTTATTTATTTATTTATTTTTTAAATAAATGTAAAACGACGTCGTTTCCAATGTTCCTTTCTTTTTTTTTTTTTTTACTTCTCAAAACGACGTCGTTTTAAGATTCCGACGAACGGAAAATTCCTCAAGGACTACTATGAGTCCCGGAGTGCAATTTCAGGGACGAATTTGAGGAATTATTAACTTCAAGGATTACTTTGAGGCTCGAGTGCAACTTCAGGGACTACTTTGAGGCTTATCTCTGAGAATAAAGCATGTTATAAAATCATTTCTAATTACCTAAAGTGAAAGCTAAATTGGCAATACTTCTTAATCTAAGACATAGCTTTCTCTTCAAGGGTTGTAAAATTATTATTGAAGTAATTTTTTTAAAAAAAATTATCCCATGAAGTATTAAAAATACAAATAGGCTTCTTAATTTCTTTCTCAACAATTTGATTTAACTAATGGATTGAACAATCTTATAACATAATAAAATTGGAAGGATATTCATATTTTTTTTATGGATTGTAAAATTACTATTCATGTGATTTTTTGACCCAAAAATTATCCTTTTTTCACCGATTTTTATGATTTTAAATATAATACAAAATATTTTATTTAAATCCTATGTAATGATTCGTAAACAATTACAAAAGAATTTTTTTTTTCTATTGGTACCAAAAATCAATACAAAAAACAGAACATAATATGTTATAAGACTCTTTTGTACTAACCTGAATTGGAAGCTAAATTGGCACTCCTCTTCGACCATGTTGGAGGCACATATCTTCTTGTCTTTTTTTTTTTTTAAAGGATTGCTCTCCGCCTCTTTAATCTAGCAATTTTGGGTATTAACTCTTTCAGCCTGTCATTACCACTGCAAATCCTTCTATAACAAAGAGAATAAGACATGGTCAAAGAATGATAATCCATTTCAAGTAAATTATGGAAGCAATACCTACTTTTATGGAATAACAATTTGAAAAAGAGGAACATATAAATGTAAATTGTGGAATAATTTTAAATGCACATTAATTTTGGTTGTGATTGTTGGACAGAACCCGCTAAAAAAAAGGAATACATAAACATGTGCTACTTGCAATGATTTCACAATTAAAATATTATTTATAACAATAGAATTAGAAGAGAAAACGGTAAATTTAAAAATTTTTAGGAAAATACATGGGAAGAATGATGACGTTGGCCTGAGATCCAGAATCGAGCTCCGGCAGAAAAATCGCAACAGGAGGAATGTAGTTTGGTCTGGTTTCTGCAATTTATGCAATGTGGCTCCACCGAAGATGGACATCGCGATGGACAATTTGTTTTGAAGAAAAAACAATGGCTCATGGGACCGGAAGAGGATGTAGGTAGAAAAAAACAATGGCTCATGGGATGGTACGGAGAAGTGTCAGGAGAAAGAGGGTTTTGAGAAGTATGAGAAAGGTAAGGGGTTTTTTTTGGTAAATGTTAATTTGTGTTTTTGTTTTTTTAGAAATAAGGATTGATTTGGAAAAAGTTAAGTTGTTGGTTTTTATTGTGTTTTTTAGTTTCGTTTTGTATTTTTTTTTTTTGTTTGAAAATAAAAGTTGATTTGGCAAGATTTGATTGGTTGATTCTAATATTTTGCCAAGTAAGCAATGTTGGTGACATGGCGTTCATAGAAGAAGAGGAATAACTTCAAAATAATGTGGGTAAACTTATGTATCTACTTTTATATATTAAGAATAGATAAATAAATATGTTGTTGGATTACTAAATTAAAGATACTAGAATAAAAAAATTGATTTGATGGCTAAGTAATGGTCAAAATTAATAAATTTTGGAGAAAATGACAAATAGGTCATTAACCTTTTGATCAGCGGACATTTAAGTTCTCAAGAATTTGAAAATATATTTAAGTCTTTGACCTTTTCAAAACCCAAACATATTGATCCCTCATGTTCACTTGGGTCTGTGAGACCCAACAAAAAAATCAAACGTAACTTCCGTTGTAATGACCTAGTTGATACGGATGCACACGTGAGAGAGTTTTTAAAATGGAACAAATTAGATCCAGAGATTAATGTGTACAGATTTTAAAGAGGTTCAGTTACTTAAATGTATTTTTAAATCCTCAAGAACTTAAAAATCTATAGACTAAAAAGTCAGAAATCGATTTGTCATTTGATCTCAATTTTGATAGCCCCTACGAAAAATGTTAGGAGGCAACACTTTATTTTTAATTTTTTATTCAATTAGAATTTAGAATTTAGTTTAAAATTAGTCAAATGTTGACAAAAAAAATAATAAATTTTGTTAGTCGCTCGTTTTACTCGTTCTCTGTATCTTTGTTTTCTCTCCCAACTCTCTTCAAACCCTCTCAGTCTCTGGTACCTTCACAAACATTGATCAATATGCACATTTATCAGAGGAACAGGATAAGAATTGAATGACAAAATCACGTTCCACTCTAGTCTCCAACAAGCCAAAGATACTCAAAAGGTCATGGCTCATCAAGAATAAAGATCAGAGCATTAAAAAACATGGGAGAATTTAATTACCAGATATCTGGAAGAAACCTGGGTAAAATGGAAGCAGCTTGTTGAAGAAGGGCGGCCTCATAACTCAACATCCTGTGTTCATCCCTTGAGATTCCTTGCAGAGTTCGCGACAAAATCTCCCCAAAATAACCGCTCAGATTGCATACTTGGGAGGGATCTAAGCAATAAAACACGGGCACAACCTTCTGATCTTTCCTTCGATGACACTCCATTATTTTCACGAGTTCTTGCAAGTACAAGGTTGATTCAGCATAAGCTATTGTGAAAACTATGATAGAAACTCTGCATCGTTCGATTGCGCCAGATAATAAAAGTTTATTAATCTTGGGCTCGGTGCCGTCTGCTAAAACATGCAGTCCAACACTTTTGAGTGCATCATAGAGACCTGAAATAAAAGGATGAAGGAACTGCAATCCGGAACTAATGTACGCATCATATTCTTGGTTTTGGGAAGACATAGCAGCGACTGGTTAAAAGTGATGCTCTCACTCAAACATATACAAGCTGAGGCTTAGGAGGCTTATGGAGGAGGCTGGAAGATCTTTTGTCAGTTCGTAGGAAGTTAGAGAAGAAGTAAACAGACTTGATACCTTCTTTGTGAAGCAAATCAGGTCAATGACACGGTTGGGGGTTGGGAATGCGATGCTGCCTCTGTAACATTAATATTAGGACAATTTATTTATATAAAATAAATAAAAAAAATTTACTCAAATATAACAATTAAGAATTAGTTATTTGTTTGTCCTATTACTATTTTATATAATTCGTAGAACTCCTTTCATATTTTAAGATTAACACATAAATTGTGGTATGTTTCAATAATTAATAGTTTATGAAAGAAGTATTATAAACATAAACCATGGTACTTCTCTTACTATTTATAAAAAATATATTGTGGGCATAAACCGTAGTATCCTTCTACAATTTATATATATAATTCGCAAAATCAAAGGACGGATTATATTGTTGGAGAGTTAGAATTTTTGGTGGTGAGAGTAGTGGAGGAAAATCCAGGGGCATCAAAACTCTGGCGTGGTGGAGTCATGGAAGACCAAATTCGTATGTACTGATTGAACGGCGTTGTGCATGTGGCTGGAAATATCGACCAATAGTTTAGTATTAAATATGTTAAAATTTCATCCGTAAGAAGGAGTTAATTTTTTTTTGTTAACTTATATGTTAGAATGTTATATGTGATTTGTGTAATTCATAAGTAATTTATGGATTTGTACGTTAAATTTTGGATTAGTATCGAATTATCCTTTTCGTTAATCAATTGTATTTATTTAAAATTTGATATGTATGGAATTGATTTTTTCGCTAAAGAACCAAATTTTGTTGAAAATTGATTTTTTGTTAGTGAGCCATATTTTTTAAAATTTGATACGTGTCGAATTAATTTTTTTGCTAAAGAACCAAATTTTTTTAAAATTTGATTTTTTGCGAATTAATATTTTCGGGAGTGAAGCATATTTTTTTATAATTTGATGTGTCGAATTAATTTTTTGTTAAAGGGCCATATTTTTTAAAAATTTGATTTTTTATGAATTAATTTCTCCATTAGTGAACCATTTTTTTTAATAATTTGATAAGTGTCAAATTAATTTTTTTTGTTAATAACCATAATTTGTTTAAATTTCATGTGTCGAATTAATTTTTTCATTAATGAACCCTGTATTTTTAAAATTTTATGAGTGTCGAAATAATGTTGTCTTCCACATATTGCAACCCACTAGGTGTATTTTTTGCGTTCAGAGACAACAGAATATGCCTTTGTATGAACGGATTATACCGTATTTGGAGACTGTGGGTTTGTATCACTTGGCTAGGCTGAACAGTCATTAGTTCTGGGTTGATGAGGCTTTACTTAGCACATTCATTGAGAGGTGGCGTCCTGAACAATCACTGATTCTGTGTTATTCTAGAATGATTGCCCAATTTGAAATTCTATAGAAAAAGTCCCAACGGCGGCATCTCCGTTTGACTTATGCCCCATAGCCTCCAAGTTTAGAGTGGAGAAGTGCGGAGGGTACTGCTGTGTGCCGGAACTTGAATGGTTATACTGTGTACGTGGATAGGCACCTGTATCATCATCATTGTCCCCAATTATATCAACAAGCTCCTAGTTTGAGTCATCGTCTCGCATTGCATTCTCAACTCGATCAGGTCCCCCCAACCCTAGAACATCAGGAATAATGTCAGGACTATGATCCATCTCATCATATGTCTGTTGCAGGACACCACGTTCTCGAATGGTATAGAACCAACTGCCTCTGTATGATCCAAATCAGCAAAGGAAGGAAATGCAACATACAGAACAGTTAGTGCAGCCGCAGCCATCGAACTAGAGACACCGCCCATGGCAGTCGAGCCAGGAACCAGGGCTGATGCCCCAGAACTATCGTTACCGACCTCCAACTTCGCATACAACTCGTGTATTCTGACATTTGGAAAATTCCTACGACAATGAAACAGAACCCAAATATCTTCATCGGCCGTTATCACAAACGTATCAAACTTCACACCGGTTGATACAACTGTGATAGGGATCTTATAAAATAACTTCTTCAACCACTTGCTCCTAAATACCCCAAACTTCTGCAATATGCTGTTCTTTAGATCTGACAAAGTATTTGATGAACTAATAAAAACACTCAAGGGTTCTCTGTCAGTGAACTTCACACCGTATTTCTTGCTTCTATAAATTTTTCCAGAGCAATGCACTAGTACTAGGAAACTCTCATCCTCACTTGCCATTGTGAAAATGATCCTCTTCATCACAATTGATTTTCACCGAGTATATATAGAATTTTTACTCTTCATAAACCGTAGAAGGGTACCACAGTTTATGTTTGCATGACTCCTATTTATAAACCGTGAAAGGGGTATCACAGTTTATGTGTATAGTGCTTTCTTCATAAACCGTGGTAGGTTTATGTGTTAATCCTAAAACGTGCGTGGAAAGAGTTCCACGAATTATATAAAGTAGTAATAAGACACGCAAGTAAACACTTCTCAATTATTGTATTTAGGTAAAGTTTTCCTCCATTTATTTCATTTACGTAAATTGCCCTTAATATTATATGTACGCATTATGTATGTATGTATTATTTATTATTATTATTATTATTATTATTATTATTATTATTATTATTATTATTATTATTATTATTATTATTATTATTATTTTTATTATTACAGATATGCTACACATCCAAGTTTTATTGTTATTCAAGTTCAACCAAGTAGACCTAACACCAACAAAAACCACTCTCATTAAAAAGACGTGTACATGCGCTCAAAATCTCCAACGTAACTCTTCGCGCTCTAATATGAAAGACCGTTCTTCTTCTTCTTTTTCTTTCTTGATGCTGCGTCTTTTTTTTTTCTTTTTTCGTTATCTCACCAATAGCACTAACATTTTGTTAACATATTTATTGATTTTGATTTTTTCTGGTGACATCACTAAATAATTTTGGTTTAATTTTTAGTTTATTTAAAGTTTAAATTTGAATTAATTTTGATTCATTTGTGAATTATTGAAGTTCACTTGATACTGTTGATAAGTATTGATCAAATTTTTTATTTTTTAAATAATTTCAATTCATTCTTTAGTTTAATTAAGGTTCATTTGGATACAAAAATAAATTCTTTAGTATGGACAATGTAGCTTTTGGTCAAATGCATTATTCCACCTATAGTTGTGTCA
This sequence comes from Arachis ipaensis, assembly GCF_000816755.2. Taxonomy (NCBI): domain Eukaryota; kingdom Viridiplantae; phylum Streptophyta; class Magnoliopsida; order Fabales; family Fabaceae; genus Arachis; species Arachis ipaensis. The sequence goes on from NC_029786.2 coordinate 90,463,333, forward strand.
ATCATTTTGGTTGTTGCATTCATAGTAGTTCTGCAATGTAAGAGAAAAAAATGTTAAAACTCATCGTGAGAGAAATTCGTCAACTTTGGAAACAAGAAGCCTTTCCTACTATGAACTTGTACGAGCAACTAATGGATTTAGCAAGAGTAATTTAATTGGAAAGGGTGGATTTGGATCTGTATATCAAGGGAAGCCCTCTGGTGGGTTGATAGTTGCAATCAAAGTGCTTGATTTGGATTCAGAAGCAACATCAAATAGTTTTGAAGTGGAATGCAATGCAATGCAAATGCTAAATCTACGCCATCGAAATCTTGTTAAGATTATTAGCAGTTGTTCAAATGATGATTTCAAATTTTTGGTGATGGAGTTTATGCCAAATGGAAGTTTTGACAAATTGTTGTACTCACATGAGTATTGTTTAGATTTGACCAAATTTTTTATTTTTTAATTAATTTCGATTTATTTCTTAGTTTAATTGAGGTTCATTTGGATACGAAAATAAATTTGATGTGTTTTTATTGATGATTGAATTTTTTTTACTGTTTGTTTAAATCTGGACTAATTTTAGTTCATTTATGTGTTAATTGAGGTTCACTTGATGTTACTGATAAGTAGTGATCAAGTTTTTTTATTTTTTAAGTAATCTTGGTTTATTTTTTAGTTTAATTGAGGTTCATTTTGGTCCAAAAATGAATTCGATGTATTTTTGTTGATGATTGAGTCTCTTTTTTATCAAAAAAGAATGAAATTATTCATTATCACTTTATTCAATCGTATTAGATTCCATTCCATTCCATTCAATTTGTCTTGAAAATCATCCCAGTCATTGGGACAAATTATTCATCGACCTGAACTGCAAATGAACCAAAATATTATTGTAACTGTTACGGCCTGGCCCAAATCCCCTTACGGGCTGGCCCGACCCGAGAGTCACCCGACCCGAACGGTCGGGGGTGGGACGCCCCGTAGCCGACCCGGACACGCGTCCCTGACAGCTCTGTTACAGCTGTGAGGAGCACGCCTCGAAGAAAGTGGGCTTGCCCTTATCGGGCCCACATCTGACATAGTATATAAGGGGAATGACCTACCCTTCCCCCAAGGTACGTGACATGACTCTATCCCTTTTTCGCCTGCACACCTCATTGACTTGCGCGTCGGAGTGTCTTTGCAGGTGACACCCCCTCCCCTTTTTTCACATCTGGAGAGTTCGGGACCTCGCCTACTCCAACCCGGAGACGTACGACCAGACGACCTCCCCTCTTGTTGATCAGGACATTCACCCGATCGGTCCGGTACCCGACCTACCGAACATTGGCGCCGTATGTGGGGAAGGTCCATGGACTTCGTACTGGTCCAAAGTGGAGCAGGCCGCGAGGCCGAGCCCAGAGAGGACGCTGCCGCGACTATTTCCCAGCAGCGCACAAGATCCCCCCCAAGACACCCAACACAATCTCGCGAAGGACGCCCCTTCGGGGGAACTGGCGACAACCACGCCAGAATAATGCAAGAACTGCGCCATAGGATGCAAGACCTGGAACGCCGGCAGGCAGACAGGGAACACGACCAGCACACCCCAGAACAAAGCCACTCCCGCTCTCACTCTAGGAGCCACTCCAGACGCACGCCCAGCCCCCAGGCCGAATCCGAGAGCGCTGGGGAAAGAGGACGTGCTAGGAGACGCCATGACCCTGTCATCTACGCTAGACAAGAAGGGCGGCACACTACAAGTCGGAGAACCGAAGACGCTCGTCGGGAGGACGACGAAGAAAGAACGAGGAGAACACGGGGACCCGTGATAATGGGGGCGACCCCATTTCATCGTTCCATACTCGAGGTCCGGCTGCCAAAACACTTTGACAAGCCAACGGACATGAGGTACGACGGAACGCAAGACCCGCTGGAACACCTCACGGCCTTTGAGGCCAGAATGAACCTTGAGGGAGTGGGAGACGAGGTAAGATGCCGCGCCTTCCCGGTCACCCTGGCGGGGCCTGCAATACGGTGGTTCAATAACCTCTCGCAGGGCTCGGTGACCGGCTTCGCGGACATCAGCCACGCCTTCTTAGCCCAATTCACGACCAGGATTGCAAAGGCGTAGCACCCAATCAACCTGCTCGGGGTGACCCAGTGACCCGACGGGTCGACTAGGAAATACCTGGACAGATTCAACGATGAATGCCTGGAAATCGACGGGCTGACAGACTCGGTCGCGAGTTTATACCTGACGAATGGACTCCTGAATGAGGACTTCAGAAAGCACCTTACCACGAAACCAGTGTGGAGTATGCAGGAAATCCAATGTGTGGCCAAGGAGTACATCAACGACGAAGAAGTGAGCCGAGTCGTGGCTGCCAACAAACGGCAGCCCGCTTACAATCAAGACCGGCACCGCGGAAGCAGAGAAGGACAAAAGGAACATGCCAGAGACGGCAGCCCGAGCAAGGCTCCCAGACCATTTCCTCATGTTGGGAAGTTCACCAACTACACCCCCCTCACCGCGCCGATCATGGAAGTTTATCAATAAATTGCCGAAAAGGGGATCTTGTCGAAGCCACGACCACTGAAGGAACGAACAGGGGGAAACCGAAGCCTCTACTGTGACTATCACAAGGGCTATGGGCATAAAACCCAAGACTGCTTCGATCTAAAGGACGCGCTGGAGCAGGCCATCAGGGATGGAAAGCTAGCCGCATTTTCCCACCTCATAAGGGAGCCGAGGCGACGAAATCGCGACCACAACGGTGAGGATAGGACTCGGGCACCGAAGCGACGCCAAGAACTGGAGGACGACAACCAGGGCCTCACCATAGTGAACGTGGTAACAGCTAGGAATGCAGCACCTAGGTCAAAGTCGGCACACAAGAAAGACGCCAAAGTCCTGGCGGTCTCCTCATCCTCCACGCGAAGCACTAGGAAGCTCCCACCCATTTCGTTTGGCCCAGAAGATCAGTGGTTCGACGAGATCGGAGAGAGTCCTCCCATGGTCATAACGGCCAGAGTAGGAACCGGTCTCGTCAAACGAATCCTTGTAGATACGGGGGCAGACTCGAACATCATGTTCCGCAATGTGTTCGATGCTTTGGGCCTAAGGGACGCCGACCTACAGACGCACCAGCACGGTGTCGTAGGGCTTGGCGACCATTTCATCAAGCCAGACGGCATAATCACCCTGCCGATCTCACTAGGACAAGGACTGGGGAGGAGAACAGTAATGGCCGAATTTGTGATCCTACGGGACTCCACCGCCTACAACAAAATCCTGGGGAGAAAGACAATCAACGACCTAGGAGGGGTCATCAGCACGAGGATGTTAGTAATGAAGTTCATAACTGAAGAAGGGTCAGTAGGATCTGTGAGAGGAGACCTGGAAACGGCAGTCGCTTGCGACAACGCCAGTCTCTCGTTAAGGAAAAAGTCTAAAGAGGCATCGGGAATATTTCTCGCCGACCTGGACGCCAGAGTCGATGACAAACCCAGACCCAAGCCCGAAGGGGACCTGGAGAAGTTTAGGGTCGGGAACTCAGAGGAAAAATGCACGTTCGTGAATAGGAACCTCCCCCATGAGTTAAAAGAACCTTTGATGGAAATGATCAGAGCTAATGGCGATTTGTTTGCTTGGACACCCGCCGACATGCTGGGCATAAACTCCAGTCTCATGTCGCACCACCTAGCCGTCAGACCGGAAGCCAAACCAGTGGCCCAAAGAAGGTGAAAAATGTCTCAGGAAAGAGCAGAGGAAGTGGCCAAACAGACGGTCGGCCTCCTCGAAGCGGGGTTCATCCGGGAGCTGGACTATTCGACCTGGCTATCAAATGTGGTCCTGGTAAAAATGCACAATGAAAAATGGAGAATGTGTGTGGACTACTCCGATCTCAATAAAGCATGCCCTAAAGACTGCTACCCCCTTCCCAACATCGATGCACTCGTCGACGCGGCTGCGGGATACCGGTATCTTAGTTTCATGGATGCCTACTCCGCCTACAATCAGATACCGATGCACCGGCCCGACGAGGATAAAACGGCGTTCATAACGCCAGGGGGGACCTATTGCTACAGAGTGATGCCGTTTGGCCTAAAGAACGTGGGGGCAACGTACCAGAGACTGATGAACAAAATATTCAGCAACCTTAACGGCAAGACCGTGGAAGTTTACGTGGATGATATCCTCACAAAAACCACCCACCCAGACGATCTCATAAGCGACCTGGAGAACGTGTTCGCGTCCCTCCGACAACATGGCATGAGGCTCAACCCGCTTAAGTGCGCCTTTGCCATGGAGGCCGGAAAGTTCCTGGGATTCATGATAACCCAGAGAGGAGTGGAGGCCAACCCTGAAAAGTGCCAAGCAATACTCCAGATGAGGAGTCTGGGCTGCATCAAAGACGTTCAGCGGCTGACGGGAAGGCTCACAGCGTTGTCCCGTTTCCTCGGTGCGTCGGCAGCAAAGGCCCTGCCCTTTTTCGCTTTGATGAAGAAGGGAATAGCATTTGAGTGGACCTCTGCGTGCGAAGAAGCCTTCAACCACTTCAAAGAGATCCTAGCAGCACCCCCAGTGCTCAGGAAGCCGAAAGCCGGAGAGCCACTCTATCTATACCTAGCCATCACAGAGGGGGCGCTCGCAGCGGTGTTGGTATGGGAAGAAGGAAAGGCCCAGCAGCCGATCTACTTTGTGAGTAGAGCACTGCAAGGGGCAGAACTCAGATACAGCAAGCTGGAGAAGCTGGCACTGGCACTTCTGGTCTCCTCCCGCCGATTGCGACAATACTTCCAGAGTCACCAGGTGGTCGTGAGAATGGACCAGGGGATTCGACAGGTGCTCCAAAAGCCTGATCTAGCGGGAAGAATGATGACCTGGGCCATCGAACTATCCCAATACGACTTAGGCTACGAGCCCCGACACGCGATTAAGGCGCAAGCAATGGCAGACTTCCTAGTGGAAGTAACTGGGAATCCAACCGAGGAAACGGACACACGGTGGAAGCTCCATGTAGACGGAGCCTCCAACCAGACGTCCGGAGGTGCCGGGATCATTTTAGAAAGTCCGGCCGGAGTCATCTATGAACAATCGGTTAAGTTTGAGTTTCCCATATCAAAAAACCAAGCAAAATACGAAGCCCTCCTAGGGGGTTTGGTTCTAGCTCAGGAAGTCAGGGCCAAGAGGTTGGAGGTATGCAGTGACTCACAGGTTGTCACGTCACAAGTGAATGGAAGCTACCAAGCCAGAGACTCATTATTGCAGAAATACTTAGAAAGGGTCAAAGAGCTGAGCAAACGATTTGAAGAGGTCACGGTCCAACACGTTCCAAGGGAGAGGAACACACGGCAGACCTCCTATCTAAGCTGGCGAGCACAAAACCCAGAACCGGCAACCGCTCCCTCATCCAAGGAATCACGAAAGAGCCAGCAGTTGCCCTCCACCTGACCAAGTTAGCCCCCTCTTGGATGGACCCCATCATTTACTTCTTGCAAAACGGCAAACTCCCCCAAGACGAAAAGGAAGCCAAAGCGGTAAGAAGGGAGGCTGCCAAATATACGATCATACAGGATCAGCTATTCAAAAAGGGACTCAGCCAACTTTTGCTGAAGTGTCTGCACCCCGACCAGACGGACTACGTTCTTAGAGAAGTCCATGAAGGGTGCTGCGGCCACCATATCGAGGGCAAGGCCCTAGCAAGGAAGCTCATCCGAGCTGGATACTACTGACCGACAATGATGAATGACTCCAAGGAGTTCGTAAGGAAATGCACGAAGTGTCAACAAAACGCCAACTTCCACAGAGCGCCAGCCTCCGAGCTGAGTTTACTAACGTTCACTCGACCTTTCGCACAGTGGGGAGTCAACCTCTTGGGACCCTTCCCAGTTGGCTCGAGACAGGTCAAATACCTCATAGTTGCCATCGACTACTACACCAAATGGATAGAGGCTGAACCGGTCAAAGCCAGTTATTTCTGGCCATCAATGATGAGGGACTCCAAAGAATTTGTAAGGAAATGCGTCAAGTGCCAAGAAAATGCCAACTTCCACAAGGCGCCGGCCTCCGAGCTGAGCCTGTTGACGTCCTCCCGACCTTTCTCACAATGGGAAATCGACCTCTTGGGGCCTTTCCGGTTGGTCTGGGGCAAGTCAAGTATTTCGTTGTTGCTATTGACTACTACACCAAGTGGATAGAGGCCGAGCCACTGGCCAGTATATCCTCATCCAATTGTAGAAAGTTCATGTGGAGGCAGGTGATAACCTGTTTCGGCATCCCGGAGATCGTCATCTCGGATAACGGGATGCAATTCACTGACAAGAAGTTCGCAGAGTTTCTCACTGGCTTGGGGATAAAACAGAAGTTCTCCTCAGTTGAACACCCCCAAACAAACGGGCAAGTGAAATCTGCAAATAAGATCATCTTACTAGGTCTTAAAAAGCGTTTAGACAGCAAAAAGGCGCGTGGGCCGACGAACTTGCCTCGGTTCTCTGGTCCTATCGAACAATCGAGCAAAGCTCCACCGGGGAAACTCCCTTCCGCTTAACATACGGAGTCGAAGCAGTGATACCCGTGGAGGTCGAAGAGCCAAGTCCGCGGCTACTCCTCGCAGGAGTAAAAGAAGCAGTAGACAAAGACCTGGTAGATGAGGTCAGAGAGATGGCCCACTTGTCAGAGGTAGCACTAAAACAGAGGATAGCCCTGCGATACAACACCAAGGTCCTCAGAAGGGAATTTGAGGAAAGAGACCTCGTCCTACGACGAAACAACATCGGACCACCGTCCCCAGGAGAAGGAAAGCTGGCGGCAAACTGGGAAGGCCCCTACAGAGTCAAAGAAGTGCTTGGCAACGGCGCCTACGAGCTGGAAAGACTCGATGGCAAAGAAATTCCGAGAACATGGAATGCAGGTAACCTAAGAAGATTCTACTCATAGCTTGGACACACTAGCCAAGCGGCCTGGCGAGTTAGATAGGTGTTTAATATGTTGAAATGTTAATTTCCAATGATTTCCTTTCATTAAACGCCTACCGTGTTCATAGAACTGTCTAGCTAACGACTACTTTTTACTTGTCTAAATTCTCCTATCCATTATTCCCCAATATGTATCCCACATCGTCATGTTTTTCAACGTATGGCAAACGGGACTACGATACGGCAACCCGGGACTGATCACCTCGGGAGCCAAACACGTCAAAGCCATAACAAACGGCCGCGATAATAAGACCAAGACAGTTTCGCTCGAGTTACCAACATAACGGCAAAATGGACACAAGTAATAAGTCCGCACCGAAAAAACGGTAACAAAACAAAACGCTACTAAACAAACAGACAAAGGCGATAATTAGAAGCCGACCAGGCGACCACTAAAGTATAAAAGTTAGCGTTTTCAACAAGTATTCTACAAGGAAACATAAAGGCACAAGTTACAAGAGTTCACTTCCGGGGCATGTCGACAATCTTGCCGTCCTGGATTGTTTTGAAGACTCCAATAGCTGACGTATCGAATTCTGGGACCACGATCTTCACCTGGGCCTTGAGAGCCTCTTCGGTCATAAAGATCGCGTTCTTTCCCTGCTCCCTGACCGCCTTGTATTTCCTTTTCAACTCTTCCGCCTTGGCCCGCGCAGCCTCAGCCGACGAGACGGCCGCGTCACGCTCCTTCTCCACAGCGACCACCCGGCCTTGCGCAGCGTTAAGCTGGCTCTCTAGAGTCATCTCCCGCTCGGTTAGACGGGAGACGGTGGCGTCGGAGGCATTCATTTTTTCCTCAAAGGGCGCAGCCCTTTCCTCGGCATCCTTGCGCCCCCTCTCCGCCGCGGCCAGTTGTTCCTGAAGCTTTTCAACCTGGACCTTGAATTCGTTGTTGGCCTGGGCAGCAGTATCGAGCTTCCTTCGCAACGCCTGCATGCCCGACAACTCGAATTCAGCCTTCCGGACTATCACCGCTCCGCGAAGAAGGGTGCGGTACATCCACCTTGCCTGCCCTACGAGCTCGGTACTAAGGAAGTGATCCTCCATACCAGGAATCAGCTGACTATCAATAAAGGCCCCATCATCGAAGTTCCTCTCCATCACGGTGAGAGCTCCTTCTGGGCTGAAGGATGCCCTTTGTCTCTTGGGAGTAGGGACAAGCTTAAAATCATCATACTCCCGATGAGGAGAGGACGACTGACCAATACCGTCTGTCTCATCGGGAGCGGGAGAAGCCTGCCTCCCGGCAGAATTCTTGTCGGACATCTCGACGTCCCGGGGGGAAGGTACAGCTTGATTCTCCTTCTCCCCGGAAGGGCCTTCCGGCTTCTCGGCATCCTTCTCGTCAGCCTTCTCCTCATCGCTATCCTCCAAGAAGGTCTTGACCAAATTTTTGAGCCCGGTCACCGAAGCAGACATCTCCACTACAACAGAGAGATAAATACGTAATTTGTGAAGTCGGGAAGAGCAAATTAAACAATAAACAATACAAAAGTACAAGACAAAACAGCTCACAAATATAACTCCTGGTGGACTCCCGCTCACCCATAAGGAGGTGGGGGTTCACGGGGTTCTTTCCAAAAAGAGCAAACAGCACATCGGCAATCCTCTTATTTACAGGGGACATTCCCTTGTAGGTCACCTTAATGAAAGAATTCCCCGCCCCGAAGCTCCAATACGTCGGGATGAGGCGTTCCCCCTCTAGCGACAACCAAAAGGGATGGCGACCTTTAACGGGGTGACTTTGAAGAATTTATCTTTGAACCCATGATAGGAGTCCTCGAACAGGCCAAATACCCTCCGACCTTGGGCAGGCCGGAAGGACAAGAACCCTTTCCTCGCCTTCCCTTGTCTGGAGGGGTTGGTAAGGTTGAAGAAAAAGAGGAAGACATCCACCGACACCGGCAGCTCGAGATATTCACAAACCATCTCGAAACAGCGGATAGAAGCCCAGCTGTTCGGATGGAGCTGCGACGGCGACACGGATATCCGATTAAGAAGCGACATCTGGAAATCGGAATGCGAACGCCGACCTGGGTGAACATGGCTTTGTAAAACCAAATCCAGTCGGCAACCCGGGGAGAGCAAAAATTGATCTCGTACAACCGCTCATTGGGGGTAGGAACGAAGGTCTCGTAATTGGCCTCCTCGTCTGTCCCCCCGCACAGATACCCGGCCTGCCGAAATTCCGTCAACTCTTCCAAATCCATCTGATTTGGCGAGTCCTTCACATCTGAGGTCACCCAAGCGTAGGGGTCATAGTTCGCGGCGGAAACAGAAGCCCGGGAGATGACGCGAGGCATACCTACAGTAGGGGTACCACTCCATTAGTCTATGAGGTCGGGAGTCCGGGAAAAACCCAGAAACTATGTCCATCCTATTCAACAGTTAAGATCAAGCATGGCCAAAGCTATACCTATCACGCAAGCCACCTAAAAACCTACCCTGGAATGGTACCCCTCCCCTAACACATCTACTTAGCACTAGAAAGTCATCTAGCAACAAAAATCAAACAAGATAGCAAGAACGCAAAACAAATACAAACAACAAGCGTAAAACAACGAAGCAGAAAAGAGAGAGGACCAGAGGTTACCTGAAACGGTTGTGAAAACGGAGAAGGAAGAAGGAAAAATGCACAAAGATGCTAGGATGATGCTCTGGGATTTTCTGGATGAAGGAGAATGAGATGGTAGGAGCGAGAGTGGAAAAAGGAAAAATTAAAACAAACTGTTTAAAAACCGCTATGCAAAGCGCGAAAGGGCCAGGGCCAGAATGGTCTTTACACGCGGGGTTTTGCAACCCATTATGAGCATTTAATGCTCAGCGCGAAGAACGAAGCGACGAACGGTTGCCTCAGTAACTAAGGGACACGCGTGCAGGGGGCACCTCCCTCCCACGGGCGGCCGACCTGACGACGACGCATGGAACAAGAAGTAACACGCCACTAATAGCTCTTACGACTATTACTAGCGCGTGGGGGCACTGTTACGGCCTGGCCCAAATCCCTTTACGGGCTGGCCCGACCCTAGAGTCACCCGACCCGAACGGTCGGGGGTGGGACGCCCCGCAACCGACCCGGACACGCGTCCCTGACAGCTCTGTTACAGCTGTGAGGAGCACGCCTCGGAGAAAGTGGGCCTGCCCTTATCGGGCCCACCTCTGACACAGTATATAAGGGGAAGGACCTACCCTTCCCCCAAGGTACGTGACATGACTCTATCCCTTTTTCGCCTGCACACCTCATTGACTTGCGCGTCGGAGTGTCTTTGCAGGTGACACCCCCCTTTTTTCACATCTGGAGAGCTCGGGACCTCGCCTACTCCAACCCGGAGACGTACGACCATACGACCTCCCCTCTTGTTGATCAGGACATTCACCCGATCGGTCCGGTACCTGACCTACCGAACAGTAACAACACCATTGTGTATAACAAATGAACCAAAAATTGTGCATTCTATAAACTCAGAAACTCTTGCATTCTATTTAAATTTATAAACAAAACTGTTCTTAGCAAAGAATGATGAAATTATTCATTAATACTTTATTCAATTGTATTAGATTCTATTCCATTCCATTCAATTTAAAATTGTTGAAGATGACGATAACGAAAGAGAAAAATAACAAAAAAGGAAAAGAAGAAGGAGGAGGAGGGGGGGAGGAGGAGGAGGAGGAAAGAAGAACCTACATGTACGAATTTGGAAAAATAAAAGGAAGAAAAAGCGGCAACAGAAGCACAAAAAAAACATGCACGCATCCAACTAAATAATTTAGTTGGACTTGGTTGGTAATATAACTTAGATGCAAAGCATTATTATTATTATCGTCATTAGAATTCATTGTTTTTAGTCATTACTTAACTATTAATTCAATTTTTTTAGTCTAGTAATTTAACAACATATTTTATTTGATGAATATTAGAGGATCATCAGAATTTATTATTTTTTGCCATCAGTTAACCAATAATACGAATTCTGATGCTAACAAGAGGTTTTGCCAGTAACTCGCGAATACTTTTGTCCTTATTTAATATTTTTTTTTTGTTGTTTACGATATTTTTTATTTTGTAGAATGAAGACTAATTTATTACGTATCTAAGCTCTATTTAAAGATTTAGCACAAAATAATAAGTTATTGCATATATAAGATGGAATTTAAACTTCAAACACTTTTTTAAGAAGACAAGTGAGCTGAATAATCAACCAATTCAGGTTAATTCTCTATTTAATATTTATAATACAAAAACTGATGTAGAGTTATATTTTATGACAAATAGATCATAAATAGATATTAAATAGAATTTTTTAGTCGAAATACTCTAATTATAAATTCTAAATTCTAAATTCTAAATATATCGGCCAATGGCATTCAATTGCTCTGCCAAAGATTTTGTTACAGGGGACTCTGTTTATAGTGATGAAATTTATGATACATTTATATTCCATGTCCAAGTCTCGGACAAGAGGTATTTGATGATCATTGCCCTGTTGAGTTGAGTCTTAAAACTCCATTGGAAATCTCTGAACCTCAAGGTTTAAAGGCATATAATCTACTGAAGAAACATATGTCAAAATGGAAACAGCATTTTGATTTGTATTCAATCTAGATTTGAAAGAGGTAGTTAACAGGTGATCCTTAATTCTTTTGTCCTTGTCCCCACAGATAAACGCAGATGAGTTTTTATCCTCTGAAAGAGATTGTGTTGTATTTGCAGTCTCTTCAAATGCGTTGTATTTGGGTGTTGAAGCAAGTTTGAGGTCAGCTTTCATAATTTTCTTGGTAGAATCAGAAGTCTCCTTTTAATACTTTGTCTAACACATCTAGTGATTCTTAACCTGCCATAGCATGGTTTTAACTTGGCTGTGGAAGATCTTTTATCTCCTCATACAGTCATACTAGAATGCAATAACATATTTGACTCTTGTAAAGTACATTTTCAAAATTTTGTTGCAGTTTTATGCAGGGGGTCTAGGGAAAAGTTGGATTGGGGCTAACTCGGTTAAACTAATTTGGTTCATGGTTGACAATTTTGTCAACTAAAATGACTCATCCATATAATTAGATTTACAGGGTCTAGATAGAGCTTTATTTAAACCGAGGAAACAAATACAAATTTGCAAGGCGACGGTTTTGAACTATATACATTATATATAGAAAAATAAAATGCTATGCATATATCTGCACAATCTCTTTTATCTTAGTATGTAAAAGTTAAGACTATTGATTAGGTTCGCTAATGGCTTGAGCAAGATTTTCTGATTCTCTCATTAAAATGTACTAGTTAGTAGCGGTCTAAAAGTTAAGTGCATCTCATGTTGCATCATCTATGGAGCCAATACTTGTATTACCCCTGCCATCAATTTTTCATGATATACAAAGTGTCTAAACATAACTTAGTGCATCATACATTAAAAGTTTAAAACCATTTGATGATATATATTTAATAGAAATTAATAAATATAAAATTATACTAAAACTACTGGTAAATTTTATCTTTCTTTAGCTTATTCTTACGTGCATCTTCAACTCGTAAGTGCCAATAGTCCTTGATCATCTAAAAACATCTTCACCCTATTAATGATTGGTATCATCATACTCTTTGAATTTTCGTTTTGTATGTGACTTCAAATTTTTCTGAAAATAAGATATGAACATTAGACAATTAGCAAATGAGCAAAAAATAAGCACAAAAAATACCTTTGAGAAATTTTGTTTTTAAAAAATATGGACAGAACTAAATTGTGTTTTTAAAATAACATTTGTAGATATTTAGACAATGAGCACTTACTTTTGAGAAATTCTTGTTTACTCCTTGAAGTAAATCATTTTCTTCTCCATCATGAACAATGATATTTCCATCTGCTACCATATCATCACCACAAACAATACCTTCAGCTTGTTGCTCTGCATATATGAGATAAACTGCTGTCTTCTTCACAGTGAATCCTAATCCGGAAGAAACAACAATCTGCACTTTGTCACCAGCTTCAAGGTTCGCTATTACTTTCTGCCATTCATCATCTCTAAGTGAAGCCAGTGTATCTCCATCGTAGAGAAAAGGGGTGGTCTTTGTATGATTTATGATACACAAATTTTTAATGATAGGGCCTTCTAAAGGTACAATGTTTGAGGAAGAAGAATAGATGATACACAACATCACTGACTTTAACTTATGCCCATTCACCTGAGGGATGTCAAAAATTACAAAAGAACCTTCACAACTGAATGTTAACCAATCAGGATTCTTGTTGCCAGGAAGCAAGCAATCTCCAGGTACTCTTGCATTAAACTTCTGTATAATGAAAAACATACTTCAGTATTGGAATTTTAAGTATTAGGTATAAATAGTTAATTTCATGACTTAGTTTGAATTAGGTGCCAATGAGTAATAGCTCAAACGGCATAGACTCCCCATACTCAATTAAGAGGTTGCGGGTTTGAGTCTCCTATCTTTCCAAATTTTGCTAATGAGTAATAGCTCAAATGGCATATACTCCCCATACTCAATTAAGAGGTTGCGGGTTTGAGTCTCCTATCTTTCCAAATTTTTTGCCAATGAGTAATAGCTCAAATGGCATAGTCTCCCCATACTCAAATAAGAGGTTGCGGGTTCAAGTCTCATATCTTTGGTAAAAAAAAAAAAAAAGAATTAGGTGAATTACATACATTTGTAACGATTAAGATGCAAAGACAATACCCTAAATATTTTGACTATGACAAAATGGACTGCAAAGAACAAAAGTTGTTCAATAAAAATTTAGACCTGCTTAGATTATTTTGTCAAACACCCATAATATTTTGGAGAACCACAAGGGATTTAATTCTTTAGAAATCCATTTTATCAGGGTCAAAATCTTTCGGGTACATATTTTGGCAGTACACGAAAGAGAGATTTTTCTATTATTATGAGATAAAATAAAGATACAACAAGATATCATTTTTATTTTGTTAAAAAAAATGAATGAGATAAAATAATTTAATTCTGAGTTTTAGGATGGACCATATCATATATTAGCATTTTCTAATATTTTGAAATACCTTCTAAAACATTTTAAAAAAGATAGAGATGTTAAACTATTTTGATGATAGAACAAAAGGTAAATTGGTAGAAAAAGATAGAAACAAACCTGCAAAATATTTTCCCTAAGTAACTCTGTGACTGAACAACTCATTCCCATTTGAATTAAAATTGAATTCAAGGAATTTTCTGATTCAATAATGTCATCTTCACTGCAGTAACCAATTAATGATGAGCTACTCCCTTTTGAGATATTTGAAGCACTTGATGTTACTTTCATTTCATTGCAGTTTGTGACATCAAAAGTATTAGAAACTACATCTCCTATAATTTGAAGTTGTGAGCCACATTCCAGCCTAACATTCTGGACCTGTGGAAGCTCCGATATCTTGTAGCAAACGATTCATGCAAAGCTTGTCCTCGTCAAACCACACAAGACTATACTCTTCAAGTCCTTTAATTGCTCTTGGTGCAACATTATGTCCAGCTTCTTGTAATATCTGACTTATATCATTTCGATTCATTCCAATAAAGAGATGTCTCAAATAAGCTAGTTCAAGGAATATTTTCTTTTCTTCAGATCCAACAGAATCTATGTTTTCTTTTAAAACCTGCCATACATCTTGAAAGGGTAATCTTTTGAAGCTGTCCAATACATTCTCCCACTCTTGTATACTTTTTTCAGATACAGCAGAGCCAACACACACAAGAGCCAGTGGCAGTCCATCAGAATATTCAATTGCATAATTAATAAGACCAGAAAAACTTCTTTCAGGAGTGGCTTTGTTGAATGCGCTCCAACTAAAAAGCTCAACACATTCGTTGTAGTCCATTTCTTTCACTCTATATATATGATTAACTCCAATCTCATGAAGTCGATCGTGTTTAGTCCTTGTCGTGATGATTATTATACTCCCTGGACCAAAGCATTCAGGAATTACTGGCAAAACCTCCAGCTCTCTTTCACTTCTCATATTATCAAGTATAAGAAGTACCTTTAAGCAACGAAGTCCTTCCCACCATATATTTCTTGTTGAGTCGAAGTTTTGCGCTTTTGTTTTAACTTGGTCTTTCAAAAACAAAAGAAGCCTCTCTTCTTTAAATTTGGAAGCCAACCATATTGGATAATCCCCCTTCCCATCCTGGATGTCTGGGACAAATCTCCTCACCTCGAAATTGTGCTTATGCCATTTGAGCTATTACTCATTGGCTTCTATAAATAACTTATTAAATGTAATAAACATCCATATTACATTACAAATGTCATAATAATATAATTAATCATAATAAATTTTATGTTATAGATATTCAAATTCCATAATATTTGACCTACTTATATAAGTCTCTTATCACTATTTCTTCAAATAACATCAAATTTAGCACAAGAAATTTATTTCTGAACTATACAACATCTCAAACTTACTCAATGGAGCATCATTCTTTGGACAATATTACCAAACAAACAGACAATTAGTTTATCAAAGTTTGCGTAGTTCGTCTATGAAAAACATTAACAACCACAGATGAAAAGTAACCTCTTTGCTTAGAAATGATTATATTAGATGAAAAGAAGACAACTACATTTGTGGCACATATAATCAAACTCCACAATATCCAACAATAAGGTAATTCTATATACTTTTCATAATCCTATCTATCAAATTATTAGTTACTAACCCAATACTTATTTCATATCAAAGTGCTACAATAATTTTTGTACTATTTGATGGCGAAGAAAAAAAAAATTGTAAAGCACAACTGCTTCAAAAGTAATGACACTCTAGAAAAGTAATGACATGGAAGCACCGCCTCAATTGAAAAATTTGTGCAACCTTACATTTATATTTGAATTCAAAATAAATGATTTTAATTCCAAAAAAGGTTGTCAACAATACACTGTTACCAAAACATTTGTTCCAACCAAAAACACTGAACCTCAACACCTATTACAACAAATAAAACAGGTGATACTTCAAAAAAAATCCCTTATTCAAGACATCATTTTTATTTTTAATTTATATTATTAGTTGATTATAGGAACCAACTTCGCCAATACTAATATCATCAGACGAATATCACATTCTCATCAAGAGATTAAGGAGAAAGAAAATCATACAAATTCAAAACACGGAAGGAGAACATACATGCAAAGATAGAACAAACAACATAATAGAAAGTGCATACAACTTAACAATTCATAAAGAACATGTCTTTTCAAGAACCTACAATAGAAAGAAGAAAACAACAACTCTAACAACAACCAATAAAAAAAAGAACAAGTGCCACATAAGAAGACTAAATCCATCAACTAAAACAAATGCAAAAATTAAACCACCAAATAAAAATATCACTTTGTATAACTCCACCATCCAAATCTTTTGTACTACAAATTATTTTAAATAAAACACCTTTCAAATTTAACTTTAGTTTACATATATTTAATTTAATTCTACAAAATATAATAATTTTTAATATTTATTATATACTACCATTAATTTACCGTCCCGTCCCGCGTATCACGCGGGTCTCATTCTAGTTATAACATAAAGTATGTTGTTGGATTACTAAATTAAAGAAACTAGAATAAAGAAATTGATTTTATGACTAAGTGATAGTCAAAAATAATAAATTTTGGAGAAAAGAATAAATAGGTCTTTGACTTTTTGATCCACCGATATTTAAGTCTTTGAAGATTTAAAAATACATTTAAGTTTCTAACCTTTTTCAAAATCTAGACATATTGATCCCTCATATTCATTTGGGTCTGTCAAACTTAAAGAAAAAATCAAATGTGACTTACGTTGTATGACCTGGTTGATACAGAGATGCACACGTGAGAGAGAGTTTAAAATGGAACAAATTAAACCCAGAGATTAATGTGTACAGATTTTGAAAAGATCAAGAAATTAAATGTATTTTTAAATTTCCGAACTTAAATATCCACACACCAAAAAGGCAAGAAGTTAGAAATCGATTTATCATTTTCTCTAAATTTTAATTTTTTTATACGATTAGAATTTAGATTTTAGAATTTAGTTTAGAATTAGCCAAATGTTGACAAAAAAAAATAATAAATTTTGTTAGTCGCTCGTTTTACTCGTTCTCGCTATCTTTGTTTTCTCTGCCAACTCTCTTCAAACCCTCTCACTCTCTAGTACCTTCACAAACATTGTTCAATATGCACATTTATCAGAGGAACATGATAAGAATTGAATGACAAAATCACGTTCACTCTAGTCTCCAACAAGCCAAAGATACTCAAAAGGTCATGGCTGATCAAGAATAAAGATCAAAGCATTAAAAAACATGGGAGATTTTAATTACCAGATATCTGGAAGAAACCTGGGTAAAATGGAAGCAGCTTGTCGAAGGGCGGTCCCATAACTCAACATCCTGTTTTCATCCCTTGAGATTCCTTGCAGAGTTCGCGACAAAATCTCCCCAAAATGACCGCTCAGATTGCATACTTCGGAGGGATCCAAGCAATAGAACACGGGCACAACCTTCTGAACTTTCCTCCGATGACACTCCATTATTTTCACGAGTTCTTGCAAGTACAAGGTTGATTCAGCATAAGCTATTGTGAAAACTATGATAGAAACTCTGCATCGTTCGATTGCGTCAGATATATTAGTCTTGGGCTCGGTGCGGTCTGCTAAAACATGCAGTCCAACACTTTTGAGTGCATCATAGAGACCTGAAATAAAAGGATGAAGGAGCTGCAGTCCGAAACTAATGTAAGCATCATATATGAATTGGGGTTCCTGGTTTTGGGAAGACATAGCAGCGACTGGTTAAAAGTGATGCTCTGACTCAAATCATATACAAGCTGAGGCTTAGGAGGCTTATGGAGGAGGCTGGAAGATCTTTTGTCAGTTCGTAGGAAGTTAGAGAAGAAGTCAACAGGGACTTGATACCTTCTTTGTGAAGCAAATCAAGTCAATGATAGTAGTCACTCCTCGGGGGTGGGTTGGTATTCATTGTTTAATTTTATTTTTTTATTATTTTTTTATATTTATTTTTATTTCTATTTATAAAATTAATAATTTAATAGTGAAAAATCACACTCTATTTTTTCAAGGGGTTAAAAAAAATATATGAAACACGGACACTTCGCTGAGTTATCGTGTCTGCGTGTCGGATACGCCGGGACACATTTTGGACACGACATTCACCGACACTTGTCCGACACGCGTGTCTGTTGTGTCCAATCGTGTCTTAATAAAAAATAAAAAATTCTTCTCCGGACACCTATTTTTATAACATATTGTGATTTTTTTCAGAAATTACCGGCCTTCTTTTGCATCAATGCAATGCCATTGAGGGGAATAAGGGTCGGTTTAGTTTTCCGGTGTGGCAATTCTATACCTTGCCATATTGCATGGATAGCAGATGATGAAGCTTATTTAACAAGAGGATTGTCTGAATTTGAACAAATTCTAAATTTCCAAACTTATGATATTTCACTTGGTTGTCGTTACGAGAATAATCCTAATCTATTCGTGTCTAAGGACTAGAATAGACTAAATATTATTTTAGTAATTTAGTTCTAACATTGGTATTTGATTAAATTTATTTTACATTAATTTAAATTTAAATTGTTACCTCAATTTACATATTACGACTATTTTTACTGGATATGTTATTTTTAAATGCTTTAATATAATATTTTTTTTCTAATATTGAAGGTTTTTTTTCTTAGATATATGTATCATCTTTTTCTCTCTTTTGTATTTTAGATTATTAATACAATTCTTAATAAAAGTGTACTTAAAACAAAAAAAATAAAATAAAATAAAGTATCACTATTTAAAGGAAAGAGAAAATGTATGTGAAAGAAAATAAAACAAAAAATTAAAATTGTTCTATTAGAAAAATTGTATACAGTTTGCGTATGAATGGGGCTGGGATTGGAGACTATATATGGATATTAATCATAAAAGCTTATTGCACGTATTGTGGAATAAAAAATAAATAAATAAATAAATAAATAAATAAATAAATATAATAAAATAGTTTTAACAAAAAAAATATTTTAATATATGTGATTTAAATATTTTTATGTATAATTAATATATATGTATGTACAAATAAGGAAATATTTAGAATTATTTAACAAAATTAATATATACATATACATAAGTAAAGAAATTACTGTAATTAATGAAGATTACA
>NC_029786.2:90482706-90501323 GCF_000816755.2 Arachis ipaensis
AAATAGAGGAACACGACCCAAATCCAAAGGCAATCCCAGCCCATAGAGATAAAGGTGGTTCCCTTGAAAATAAGCTGACTTCATCCAAAACAGAATAAGATAAGATAAGATAACTAACTTATCTTATCAGAAAGGTCAGCCCCCACTACTATAAATACACTAGAGCACCCAGGTATAACTCATACTCTGATTCTACATAAAATCTGCTTAATACCCGTGCTAACTTAGGCATCGGAGTCTCTTGCAGGTACCCCCCACCCTTCGGTGACCAAGGATCAGTAGTGCTGCAAATCCAACAAGTCGGATACAACAGCTCCGGCCGCCATCAGCCAGCTGGACACGTTATCTCCGACCAGTACAGAAGATCTCGTCCGAGATCGACCTCCAGTTTCAGGTAACCCTTGGAACACTGACCAATTATCTCCATTGAATTAATCATAAAATTTAATAAAAGATAATAACATAATTTTTATTTAATTGTAGCAAGTATCTCCATTAAAAATTAAAATTTCTCTATTAAAAAAATTATATACAATTTGCGTATAAATGGGGCTGGGATTGGAGACTATATATCGATATCAAACATAAAAGCTTATTGCACGTATTGTGGAATAATATATATATAAAAGAAAATATTTATAACAAAAAAATATTTAATATATGTGATTTAAATATTTTTATGTATAATTAATATATATGTATGTATAAATAAAAAAATATTTAGAATTATTTAACAAAATTAATATATATGTATACATAAATAAAGAAACTACTGTAATTTATGAAGATTACACATAATTTTTTTTCTTTCAAATGAATTTATTCTAATTATATTACAATTAGCTCATGAATAATGTATAATTATATTATTTTAAAAAAATATCTTTATTATAATTATATCAAATCAATATTCAATGCATTATTAAACTAATTATCAATCATTAATATTTTCATTCATTCTAATTATATTAATTGATATAGTTCTACTTATTCATGTGCAATAATTTTAGGTTTAATTACTCTGTTGGTCCCTATAGTTTGGCCGAATTTTTAATTAGGTCCCTATAGTTTTTTTCCTTTTAATTGAGTCCCTATACCAATTTTTTTGTTTTAATTGGGTCCTTACGGTGACAAAAAACGTTAGGAGTAACGGAATATTCCGTTTCAAAATAGAATATACCCAATTATAAACGTTTTTTGTAATTGTTAGTGTATTTACTTATTATGTATTGTCAAAATTGCCCCTTCCTTAATAAAGGAATAACCCTTCATTTTCTCTGAGGTAAAAACCCTTCTTCTTCACTCCCTCTCCGTTTCTGATAGTTGGAGAAGGAGTTTGCATTCCACCATTGTATAATCGAGGTTTGTGATTGTCTATCGTCGCCGTCTTTATCGAAGTAGCTACTGTCGTCGTTGTTGCAAAGGTACGAGTTACACCTTTTTTCATTCTTCATTCTTTCAAATGTTGCCGAACGTTATGGCGTTGAAGTCATTATCATTGTTGGTGATGTTTGATTAGGGGATGACTACTCAGCATTTTTCTTTTTTTTGTTGTGTAGCAATGGGAGAATCAGAGTTTACAATAGAGCTCCATCACGGAGGAAGATTTGTTGACACGGGCGGTGGACGAGAATATTTAGGTGGGGTGGTTGTGGAGGACTTGCATTATGAATTAGATGAATGGTCTCTGCAAGAGATAGTGTTTTTGCTGAAGGGTCTAGGCTACAAGGGTTATGCAAAGCTATGGTGGGTTGAACCTGGAATGGACTTGAAGGTAGGTCTGAAAGAGTTGAAGTCAGATGGGGATGCCGTTAGAATGGGTAGGGCTTTAGTTGCTGATCCTGTGAAGCATGGTGTAGTGTATGCTGTTGATGGTTACAGAGAAGGTAATGGGGTTGAAATCACATCAACGGATCCAGATTATGTCCCAAATGAAGGCGAAGATAGTACTCTGATAGAAGTAGAAGTCGATTCTGAGTCAGAACCTTCAACTGAGGAGGATAGGTTTGAGGACAGTGCTGATGATGGTGAACATGAGGATTATTTTGGGTTCGATGTAGAGGATGGTGTTGATGGTGGGCAATCAAATGCGTTTGGTGGGATCAATGGCCCGCTAAATCAAGAAGGGACAACAGATAAGGGTGCTGGTGATAATGAAGCTGCTGGAGAGATGGATGAAGAAATTGGGGACATTTCGGATGGTTATGAAACTGAAGACATAGATAGTTACGAGGGAGATTCTGATGACATGATTAAGAAAAAAAGGTTTCCTAAGTATGATGAGGCAGAAATGTGTAGAGAGTATGAGTTTAAGGTTGGGTTGGAGTTCAAAACACTGTCCCAGTTTAAAGATGCAATTAAGGAGCATGCCTTATTGAATGGGAGAGATATTAGGTATAAGAAGAACGACAAATTGAGGTGTAGAGTAGTGTGTAATGGACAAAAAGGAAAGTGCAAGTGGATTTGCTTTGCAAGTAAGGTAGGAGGATCTGATTGTTTTAGGATAAAAACCTTGAAAGGTAAGCATACCTGTGGGAGGAGTTATACTGGTAGGCTTGCTTCTAGTGAGTGGATATCAAAAAATATTGTCAACAACATTAGTCGTGGAGAAGATATGCGGCTAGCCACTATTATTCAAGCAATTCAGGATAAATATATGGCAAATGTTAGTGTTGGAAAGGCTTACTGGGCAAGGAGAAAAGCAAGGGAAGAAGTACATGGAAGGGCCATATTACAATATGCCAAGTTGAGGGATTATTGTGCTGAGATTTTAAGGGCAAATCCGGGGTCCAAGCTTAATATTATGGTGGATAGGCCATCTTTAACTCACCAACCCCGATTCATGAGGATGTACATGTGCCTGGATTCGGTGAAGCAGGGCTTCTTGGCTGGTTGTAGGCCGATCATAGGAGTGGATGGATGTCACTTGAAAGGGGACCATGGTCAACAATTACTAGTTGCAGTAGGGAGGGATCCTAATGACAATTACTTTCCAATTGCGGTTGCAGCGGTGGAAGCGGAAACAAAGGACAGCTGGGGATGGTTTATTGATTTGTTGTTGGATGATATCGGCTCTGCAAGAAGATGGGTTTTCATGTCAGATCAACAAAAAGTAAGAATAATAGGACTTATGATAGTAAATATGTCATTGAACAATATGAATTATGACTCTAACTATGTCACTGAATAATCATTGTTCTTGGCTGATTGAATATTGCTACAAGTTTTTGGCTGATTGAATAATCATTGTTCTAACTATGATTCTAACTATGTCATTGAATATTGTTTTTTTCTTGGCTGATTGAATATTGCTACAAATTTTTGGCTGATTGAATAATCATTGTTCTAACTATGATTCTAACTATGTCATTAAATATTGTTCTTAGCTGCTTTTTTTTTTTTTATATATATATAGGGATTGATGCAAGTTTTTGCTGAGATGGAACCTTCTATTGAGCATAGATTATGTTTAAGGCATCTATATGCCAACTGTAAGAAGGCATATGGTGGAGGGACAGTTTTGAGGGATCTAATCCTATCCATTGCTAAAGCCGCCTATGAGGAAGAGTGAGAGAGAAGAATGAATCTGTTCAAGGAAAAAAATAGAGATTGTTATGATAAACTGATTGGAGTGGACCCAAAGTTGTGGACAAAGAGCCATTTCACGTTTATGGCAAAGAGTGATATGCTAATGAATAACATATCGGAGGCTTTCAATGGCAGGATTCTTGAGGCAAGAGACAAGCCCATTCTGACGATGTTTGAGTGGATTAGATGCTACTGGATGTCAAGATTTGCAGAGAAGAAGAAGAAGGCTGAGAAGTATGAAGGATCCATTCTTCCTAAACCCAAAAAGAGGTTGGATGTCATTGCAACAAGAAGTATGGAATGGCAAGCTAGATGGGCAGGCGATCTGAAATTTGAGGTACATCACAAAAATAGGATGATCATGGAAAGGTTTGTGGTGGATTTGTTAGCTGGTACTTGTAGCTGTCGATTTTGGGGTTTAAGTGGCATGCCATGCCCTCATGCATGCAGTGCCATCTTTGAAAAGGGTGATAATCCCGAAGAGTATTGCAGCAACTACTATAGTCCAGGAGCTTACCTTGCAACCTATGGAAAATCAATTGCTCCAATTAATGGTGAGAACATGTGGCCAAAGGTGAACTGTGATACCATCATACCCCCAGTGTTCAGGGTTAAACCTGGTCGACCAAGAATGGTGCGGATTAGAGAACCTGATGAAAATAGATCGCAAACAAAGTATAGAAGGACGGGTACCTCTGTGACTTGCAGCAACTGTGGCCAGTATGGACACAACAGGAGGCACTGCCCAAATCCTATTCTCTCAGGTAAATCTTGTTTTGTTGTTGTTACATAGTTGTTGATTGTACCAGTTCTTTTCTGTAATGTTGTCTTGATTCTTGGGAACTTGCATTAGCTCCTGAACCTGCTGCTGCTGCATCTGATGGTGCACAAGATGCTGGAGCTGCTTCAAGGGGGAGAGGCAGAGGAAGGGGTGCGGGACTGGGTAGAGGAAGGGGCAAAGGAAGAGGAACTACTCTCACAGGTACTTCTATGATTTGTTGCTGGTACTAGAGGATTGATAATGTTTTATTATGAAATGAATTAACCATTGACACTTTTGTTCCATCAGCCTCTGCACCAACTACTGCTGCTGAAGCTGCTCATACGACTGACACTGCTGCTGCTGAATCTGCTCATATGAATGACACTGCTGCTGCTAAATCTGGTGCTGCAAATGGCTCACCTACTACTGTTACTGAATTAGTTGCTGGATCTGCTGCAAGGGGGAGAGGCAGAGGAAGGGGTGTTGGACTTAGCAGAGGAAAAACAACTAGTTTCACAGGTATAACTACATTTTGCTATTCCATACTACATGTTTGAAAGGATTTGGTGATGGAATGATTTAAAAATTTAGCTGTTGTTGCATCAGCCCCTGCACCAAATACTCTTGCTGGATCTGGTTCTGGTTCTGCAAATGACTCACCCCTTGCTGGATCTGGTGCATCTGCTACTGGAGCTGCTGCAAATCCTCCACATACACCAGCAACTCAACCAACTCCCTTCATTGAACCACTCATTCAGTTAACTCCACAAGTAGCACCAGTTACACAGCCTTTACCTAAGACTAGGACTCTTGGGATGAGAAGAAGTGAAAGATTGAAGATGGAAAGAATGGCAAGCTAGATGGGCAAGCGATCTGAAATTTGAGGTACATCACAAAAATAGGATGATCATGGAAAGGTTTGTGGTGGAAAGGTGCTGAACACATAGACCTCACGGATGATTGAAGCTTTTAGGGTTATGTAGCTCCTCCTACTATGGATGTATGTAGGGCTTTTTTGTGTATTATAGTCTACTGTGGAAGTATTTTGGTATTGGGAACATAACTTTTAGGTGGAGCATTTTGCTTTGTGGTGGACCACTTTTGATAGTTCATTTTAGGTGGAGCATTTATCTTGTCTCTAGTGCAACTTAGATCTACTGAACTTATGTAATGTGTGGAATACTCTAAGGACCACTTTTGTGAATTATATTATGCTAATGATGCATCTCTGATTGGCTGATAGCAGTTGTTTTTAGTTGTGTATATTTTCATTCAATATTACATTATACTTATAGTAGCAAACAAAAAAAAATTCATCCATTCAATCTAAATAATTTAACATACACTTCACAATAACTGCTCTTTTTAAAGCCAACATTGACCACTTCATCAATAAACTTTACCACATAGCACTGCAACTATTAGGGTTACACAACAAAAAAAAAACATCATCTGCATCTTGGTCTGCTTCTTCATGTTTTCTTCCAACTTTCGAAGTTCCTCCTGGACCGAATTCAACTCTACACATATTCTTCCAACACAATCATCAACTTCTCCAATCTCCACCTTCAACCTCTCCGTGTCAACACTAAGTCTATCAACCCTTCTTTCTTGTGCATTTTCACCCCTAATTTCACCCTCTACCTGACCAGAGTGATACTGTGAAGACAATAAGCAAGCATCACGAACCTTCTTTTCTTCATCAACCCACTCAAAAAATTTGCATCTTCTACTTGGGCAAGACATGAACCTTCTGTTTGGATTCTTGGGTGTATTAGAACTTTTCAGAATCAGAGAGTCTCCACAGAAGCAACGACTCCTCCTCTCCTTCTGCTTCAACCACTCACCTTTCATATCATCTTCATTGTCAATCCACTCGAAAAAACTGCACCTTGGCACTCGTCCACAAGCTACATACCTCCTTCCATGGCCACTTCAGAAGAAGACAGAACAACAACTGCCTCCCCACAGTAACACAAATGTCTTTTCTTGTTGAGAGTTCTTGAACTCGATATTCTCGAAGAACGTTGGGTGGAATCCATGCAAGATGAGAAACTTTCAGCAAGAAATCAGAAGAAATGGAGAAGAGGAGAACGATGAACAGAATACGATTCTGGTGTTTCAGGATAGGCCAAGGATTATGTAGGGTTAGACACAAGGGTATTTTCGTAACTTTAACAGAGGTCAACGTTTTATTTAACGTTGACTGCGACTAAGGACATTGTTATTTTTTTCAGAAATTATCGGCCTTTTTTTGCATCAATTCAATAAAAGTGTACTTAAAACAAAAAAGAAAAAAAATTAAAATATCACTATTTAAAGAAAAAATAAAATTTACGTGAAAGAAAATAAAACAAAAAATTAAAATTGCCCTATTAAAAAAAATTATATACAGTTTACGTATCAATAGGGCTAGGATTGGAGGCTATATATGGATATCAAACATAACAGCTTATTGCACGCATTGTGGAATAATATATATATAAAAATAATTATAACAAGAAAATATTTAATATATGTGATTTAAATATTTTTATGTATAATTAATATATATGTATGTGTAAATAAGAAAATATTTAGAATTATTTAACAAAATTAATACATACGTATACATAAATAAAGAAATTACTGTAATTTATGAAGATTACACATAAATTTTTTTGAATGAATTTATTTTAATTATATTACAATTAGCTCATGAATAATGTATAATTATATTATTTTAAAAAAAATATCTTTATTATAATTATATCAAATCAATATTCAATGCATTATTAAACTAATTATCAATCATTAATATTTTCATTCATTCTAATTATATTAATTGATATAGTTCTACTTATTCATGTGCAATAATTTTATTAATAGATAGTTGTATCTACAATAATTAATTCTATCCATAATTTTATCAGTAGATAGTTGTATTCACAATAATTCATGCTATAATTCTCACCCATCCTAATAATGGTTCGTTAATTATATGGTGCTTTATCTTTTGCTTTAATTAGTGGATAATAATAATAATAATAATAATAATAATATTGTATGGACATAAGATTAATTAGTTAACAAATTGAATTTTAATTATTATGTTTTATTTTTTACTCATATTTTTATTCATTAGTTATTTTACTTTTTATATTTACAGTAAATATTGAATGTAAAAAAGAAAAAAATAATATTGATTGTTATCTATTTTATTTATTTAGATTTATACTTAAATTTGATATAATTGTAGCAAGTATCTATAATTAATAATAATATGATACTATAACTTTAACTTGTATAATATAATAAAAAAGAACATAGTAATTTATATCTGCTTTCTATATAGCAATAATATTATATATATTAATATATCTTTTCTTTTAGTTTTTTTTTTTTTAAATATTGGCACAAAATTAATGTAGATAAATAACATACATACAAAGCAATTATCTCCATTGAATTAATCATAAAGGCTAATAAAAGATAATAACATAATTTTTACTTAATTGTTGCAAATATCTTCATTAAAAATTAAAATTACTCTATTAAAAAAATTGTGTACAATTTGCGTATGAATGGGGCTGGGATTGGACACTATATATCGATATCAAATATAAAAGCTGTGAGAATAAAAGAAAGGCAGAGAGAAAACAAAGAGAGGCAGACAAAGGATGGAAGAGAGAAAATGGTGGATAGTTAAGGAGCTTTTATAGGAAACTATTTTATAAGGAGCTTTTATAGGAAACTATTTTATAGTATGCTCTCTTGTTATTTATAGAAGTTAGGAAACTATATAAATGAGTGAAATAAAAATGTATTCAATTCAATTAAAATTAAAGAAATTCACATCCATAAAAATTATTCATTTTCTTTCTTTTTTCTCTTTAATAATTATATAGCGAGTGTATTATTGTGAGTAATGTTCAATTTTATATTACTTTCTATCTATTAGAAGTCAAAATTCCGCTGCAGACTCAACAATTGATATCAAGAGCCAACGTTATATTATTCATTATTTGAGTGGTAAAATTCAATTTTGAATATAATTGCTTCTACTAGTAGTAATGTCAAAGTAGTAAAAATATGAAATTGAGAAGTTCAATGGGAAAAATGATTTTTCCTATTGGAGGATGCAGATGAAAAATCTGCTTATATCACAAAAGTTACACAAGGCACTAGCGGAAAAAGAGAAAAAGCCGGAAGGAATGAAAGATGAAGATTGGGAAGAATTAGATCTTGAGGCACGGGCCGCAATAATCTTATGCCTTGAGAGGGATGTTGCTTTCTTGGTGAACGAAGAAACAACTGCAGCAGGCGTTTGGACAAAGTTAGAGAGTAACTTCATGATGAAGACTCTAACTAATAGGATCTACTTAAAATCCAAATTGTATACATGCAAGACGGAGGAAGGTACCTCAATTCGAGAATATAACAATAAGTTTGATAGGATCATATCAAACTTAAAGGATATAGATGTGAAGGTTGATGATGAAGACCAGGCACTCATATTGTTACTCTCATTACCGAAGTCCTATGAAAATCTGGTACAGACATTGATGCTGGTGGGTGACACTCTGACCATGGATGAGACGAGGGCATCACTTTTAGCGGATGATCTACGTAAGGTTACTACAAGTGTAATGTCATCTTCAAATGGAAGAGAGTATAATGATCAAGCACAACGATTGTTCGCGACTAGAGGAAGGACTAATGAAAGACGAAAAGGTAATAAGCGTGGAAAGTTTAGGCCAAAATCTAGACCTCACGCGGAGAGAACATGCTTTAAATGTGGTGAGGTTGGACATTTCAAAGCAAATTGTCCAAATAAGAAGATAACTTTCAAGAAACAGAACAACGACAACCCAAAAGAAAAGCAAGAAGCAAGCTACGTCTCAAATGATGAGGAGGATTGTTAATCTGTAACAGAACAATCTTATAAAATCTCCGGTAAGTGGATTCTTGATTTAGGAGTCTCACCATATGTGTCCAAATAGGAAGTGGTTTACTACCTATGAAAGCATAAATGGTGGCACAGTTTTAATGGGCAACGATCATGCTTGTAAAACTGTGGGGTTGGGTACTATAAGAATCAAGATGCATGACGGAGGAGTAAGAACCTTAAAGGATGTGAGACATATTCCAGACTTGCGAAAAAATCTTATCTCCATAGGTTTGTTGGAGAAAAATGGCTGCAAAATAGTTGCGAAAAATGGGGTACTAAAAGTTGTTCGTGGTTCTTTGGTAGTGATGAAGGGAGTTCGTCACGGTAATCTTTATTCTCTTTTGGGGACAACAGTCACAGGTGAGTTAGCAGTTGGAATCGGTGGAAGTAGAGATCAAACAAATTGCACAAGAATATGGCACATGCGGCTTGGACATATGTCAGAGAAAGGTCTATCATTGCTTTGTGGACAAGGTTTGCTGAAGAATATGAAGAAATCACAAATGAAATTTTGTGAGCATTGTGTGTATGAAAAGGCACATAGGGTGAAGTTTTCTACAAGCAAGCATAAAAGCAGAGATAATGTTCAGGTGGAGCATCCTAATGCTACTCGAGATGACGCAGAGGATGAACTTGATCATGAGAAAATTCAGCGAGAAAATGCACATGCATTACAACAGCAGCAGCAGGATTCTTTGGCAACTACTAGGCCAAAGAGGAATTATGATTTGTTCAGAAGTTCGGGGCAGACAAGCCTTTGAGACATTATGGGCAAGTAAACTTGGTAGATTATACACTCTCAATGGAGGATGATGAGCCAGTCACCTTCAAACATGCTATCAAAGACAAAGATAGAGAGAGTTGGTTGGTCCCTATGGAGGAAGAGATGCAATCTCTTCACAAGAACAAGACATGGGATGTGGTCCCATTGCCCATGAGAAAGACTGCAATTCGTTGTAAGTGGGTGTATAAAAGAAAAGAAGATCCTACCAAGTCAGATGGTACAAGATTCAAAGCTAGGTTAGTAGCAAAGGGATTTGCACAGAAAGAAGGTGTAGATTACAATGAGATATTTTCTCCTGTGGTGAAACACACTTCCATACGGGTGCTTTTAAGTCTTGTCGCTCATGGTGATCTTGAGTTGGAACAACTAGACATGAAGACTGTATTCTTGCACGGTGACTTAGAGGAAGAAATCTACATGTATCAACCTGAGGGTTTCAAGGTTAAGGGTAAAGAAAGTCAGGTATGTCGCTTGAGGAAATCGCTATATGGATTGAAACAATCTCCTCGGTAATGGTATAAGCGATTTGAATCCTTTATGTTAAAACAAGGTTTTTTCAGAAGTAATTATGATTGTTGTGTATACATTTGCAAGATTCCTGGAGGTGATTATATCTATCTTCTATTGTGTGTGGATGACATACTTATTGCCTCTAAGAGCAAGGTAGAGATAGATATGTTAAATGTTCAACTTGGTAAAGAATTTGAAACAAAAGACTTGGGTGCTGCACGGAAAATATTAGGCATGGAAATTAAAAGAGAGAGATCAAGCCAAAAAATGTTCTTGAGTCAAAGAGGATACATTGAGTGTGTCATTGAAAGGTTTGAAATGAAAAATGCTAAATTGGTGGTAACGCCGTTGGCTCCATATTTTAGGCTCTTTGGTAAATAATCTCCCACAACAGCAAAGGATAAGGCTTACATGGAAAATGTACCTTATGCTAGTGTAGTCGGTAGCCTAATGTATGCTATGGTGTGTGCACGCCCAGATATTTCACAGGCAGTCAGTGTTGTTAGCAGCTTCATGGCAAACCCGGGTAAGGCACACTGGGAAGCAGTCAAGTGGATATTAAGATACTTGAAAGGTACCACTGACACAGGTTTATGCTTTAGTGGAAAATCATGTCAAATCAGCGGCTTTGTTGATTCTGATTATGCTGGTGATCTAGATAGAAGACATTCTACGACTGGTTATATATATATAATACAAGGTGCTCCAATTAATTGGCGATCGATGTTACAAGTTACAGTGGCACTATCTACTATAGAGGCTGAGTACATGGCAGTAGCAGAAGGGGTGAAAGAAGCATTGTGGCTAAGGGGTCTTCTAGATGATTTGGGATTAAAGCAAGATTGCGTGAATCTGAGTTGTGATAGTCAAAGTGCAATTCATTTGGCTAAAAATCATGTTCATCATGCTCGTACCAAGCATATTGATGTAAGATATCACTTCATGAGCGATGTTATAGAGAAAGGTAACATTTCTCTTATAAAAGTACACACAGATGAAAACCCTGCTGATATGTTGACTAAAGTAGTGTCAGGAAACAAGTTCTAACACTGTTTGGAATTGCCCAATATTGCTTCATGTTAGGCATTACATGGAGAAATAGAGGAACTACGATTGGGAAAAACATAACATCTAAGGAAGCATATCTAAGACAGCTTCTCGTTCCTTCCTTGTGGACACCTGCATCAAGCTTAGAACTAAGGAATTGATGTGAAGAACATTGAATTACCTTTGTTCGTATTACTAATAGTGTTCAGTATTACATTGAATAACCTTTTGTCTAGTTCCTTCCTGTCTACACCTATATCAAAATCAAAAATAACAAACCACAAATACAATTTATCAAATTAATAAGTTACTAAAATATCAAAACCAGCACGATCTAACAATTACAGTTTACAAAATCAAGAACAGCCCCTAGAACAACAATTTATCAAAGTAACAAATTAGAAAGATCAAGAGCATAACAAAATAAGTTAATATAGCAATCCAACAACCAAATAAGAACTAAAACTGCAACCTACTAATTAAAAGAACCACTAACTAAAACAAGATCTGCAATGTTCATCCAGTCATTGTTCTGCACAATTATCCCCAATTTAATCAAATGCTCAACTAAATGAATAAGCATAAAAAAAACCTAAGCAAGATCTTGAATGAATAAACTAAATCATACTAGTCTTACCAAGCAAAGGAGGAAAGGGACATCTCTGAATCTGAACAACAAATGAACAAAAAAAAGGCAAGAAAATAACCATTACTTTCAATATGAGACTTTGAGAAGTGAGCAATGAGTAGAGTATGAGGGAGAAGGAGCAAGAATGCTGGTGATGAGAAGGTGAGGGCGACGGTCGACTAGGCAATGAGCACGACGACCCACGACGTGCAACGGACGACGGGCTATCAGGAGAATATACAGGCGGAGGCACCGATTGTTTAGCGCTGAGTCGAGCCTTGCAGCAGTGGGGGGGACTGTAACCTAGGGTTGAGAGTTGAGAGAGGAAGGACTGAGGATTGGGGGAATGGCTTGGGGGAGAGTGGCTGGAGATGACAGTTGCGACGGCGGTGGCTAGATGAAGCAAGTGACAGAGTGATAGAGGAGCTCGAAGGCCAGATGTTCCTGCGGGTAGTGTGAGTGAAGTGAGTGCTCAAGGACGGGAGAAGAGGATTAGGTTTTGGACTTTTGGTGGAAAATCTGAAAACCGGCCGGGTCCCGGTTCGGTTTGACTGGCCGGTTCCCAGCCGGTTCGGCGATTTGATAACGGTTTTAAAAAAGGACGGTTACTTCACTGGTTCACAGTTCGACCGGTTCGACCGGCCAGTTCGAACCGATTTTCAGAACCTTGATTAGAAGTCAAAATTCCGTTGCAGACTCAACAAAAGCTTATTGCGTGCATTGTGGAATAAAAAAATATTGGCTAATTATTACCGTGTACAATGAGTGTGTGTGTATGTATATATTTAAGGAGTAATAGTAAATTGTAACAATTATTTATCATCTAGAAAATTTGTACCTCAGACATAGTTCTTTTTCTATTTATTATTTTTCAATGTTATTTTCCATACCTAATGGCCTACGATTCTATCAACAGTATTACTTATGGTAGATTATGTAATGATAAAGTTTGGAATAAAGGTAAGAGTAATGAGTAAAGATGGTCTGCGAGTGGTATTGCAAGATTACGGACACTTGGAAAATAACTGCACCATGAATGTGGTATATAGAGAAGTTTTTGAGAGCTTATAATGAAAAGATAATAATGAAATCTCTTAATTAAATTTATTAATTTATTAAAATTTATTACTATCAATTTAAAAAATTGACAAATTCTAAGGGATAATGGGTAATGCATTCTTATTGTACATTTATAGCTTGAGAATATTAGAATTATCATAAAAATTCGTATTAAATTATTATCCTGATAAACAATTTTATAATTACGTTAATCATATAATTTTGGAGTAAATACCCATAGTCGTCCCTGAGATTCACGCAATTACTCATAGTAATCCCTAAGATCCCGATTTCCCCATTGTAGTCCTCCAGATAGAGCTCCGAGCACTCAAACTGGTCCCTGGCCGTATTTCAGGTGATGATTCATCACCGGAGCACTGACATGGACGCGGATTGCCACGCTGGAGGGCTTCCAACGGCTAGCTGAGCTGGCTAATTTGCAATTTGTACCCATATTGGTCCCTCGTACTATATATAACCCTAAATCCCCAAATTCAGATACTTCATCCCTTCGTCTTGTTCATCTCTTCTTCTTCTTCTTTCATACACTTTTTTCTACTCTCACACAGTTTCAGCTGGGACTGCTACTCATGTCGATGATGGGTGGTGGTAGCACTGCAGGTTGAAGCTCTGTTCGTTCCCCATCTAGCTGGAATCGGAGTAGAACGCAAACGAAGAGCAGAAGATCGGTCCTGCCAGAATGGTGCGACTGTGGCTGCAGGCCGGTCCTCAGATGGTCTGGCACAGATTGGAATCCGAACAAACCGTTTTATGGCTGCCCCAACTATAATGTGGGTTAGAATAATTACTTGTGTTGTTATGATTCTCCTTCCCTGACTGTTCTTGTGTTGTTCCTCTCTGAACTTTGATCCTTTCTTGGTTACAAACAAGTGGGAAGAGATGGTGCGGGCTTTTTGTGTGGGCCGGGCAGATTCTGTGGATGAGGAATAGGTTGAGAAGTCAGAATCGTGTGGTGATGAAGTGAAGATGAATTTTGATTGGAGACTTCGAAGGTTGGAGGAGGATGTCCAGATGCAAAAAGTGATTACCCAGTTGTTAGTGTTAGCTGTGTTTGTATTGATAGTGTTGTTGGTGATCCTGTATTGTAAATGATGAATGAGTTGGTGGTTTAGGGTTTCCTGTTAGCAACAGATGTAAAAAACTGCTTGATGGAATGAAAAATGTTGTTAACTATGAAACTGTTGTTAAGATAAATTCCATTGTTTATCAAAAAAACTGCCTGTTGATGGAATGAAAAATGCTGTTAACTATGAAACTGTTGTTAAGATAAATTTCACTGTTTATCAAAAAAATAAAAAACTGCTTCCACCTGAATGGTAAACCACAAAACATAGTATATTAAGATAAATTTCATTGTTTATAAAAAAACAACAAAAGATGAAGATAAAAGGCAGCTTAGAAACCATTATGCTGCTATCTGTAGTTTCATCAAAAGCATGACATATCAAAAAGGTCTTTGGATCACAATTCACCATCTAGTCATTGTATGATGGAAAAGACTAATTACACAAAACAGAAACTCCTAAATATGGCTGAATGAGCTTCTGGTCCAAGCATCCATCGGCCACTTCTCTAAATATGCCCAAGCATCCTCATTTAACCTTTTGATCTTGTCCATTCCATCTCTGAATTCTTAGTATGTTGTTGCCCTTGCACATTCCCACAAAAGTTTCCGTAGTTGTAAGTCCTTCCAATTCTTGTTGAAATTTTTTGATAAATGCCAGACGCAGAAACGGTAATGCACATCAGGCATCACCTCTTTCGCTGTTGATATCAGTCCCTGCCAGATTCAGGAAACATTATACATATATAGCTTCAACAAAATGTACACATATATGACCCTGACTTTATATTCGTGACTCATAATAGTCCCTAACGTTTATGCTTATCCCCATAAAGGTCCTTAAAATTTACAATCGATCTCCATAAAAGTCCCTAACAGATATGCATATAATCAGACAATGATTCAGGAGCTAAACTATAAACAAAAAACATGTGTTATAATGCAATTGGAGTGACAAATTTCTTCTAAAAAAGATGGTATCAAATGAATAAACTTGTTTACCACAGGTACCATGTAAAAAGTTGGTAAGAACATGGGGTATGTTACTGTTGAAAAGCTATCATCAATTAAGTATTGAAGACAAAAAAGAACAGAACATATAAGAAGAAACCTATACCTCAATTTGCTTTGGTCAACTAAGGCAATAGCAATCTATTTCCCTGACAATATGAGAATGAAAATCTCTCTTCCACTAATTGATCTACACTGCAAAATGATGGAAAGGTTTTCTGACTAAATGTTATAAATAAATTACAAAGTTGCTAATGAATAAAATGCATCAAGTTGTTAGTTTCCTCAAGTCCAACAAAGCTGGCAGAACACAACTTTATTTTTTATTCTTTTTTTTTTGTGATAAAAACACCACTTTCATTTTTCTATTCTTATTAAAAGTGCAACTAATTTTCCACCATTCAATTAGTTCTTGTTAAAATCTAAGTATAACAATAAACCATTAATAGACCTGTATGTCAATTTCAGATTCCACTGTCTTTTAAAATAGCATATCTAGTCTGACTAGATTATTAGGCAATTCCTCCTACACAACATTTATCACAAATTTCAAAGAGGCATTTAGCCAAGCATGGAAACATTTTAGGCAAAACAAGTCCACCTTGCTGTCAAACTTAACTATATAGTATTCAATAGTGTACTTCAAGACAATGTAAGCTTTGATAAATTTACTGTAGTACTAGTATATTTTAACTCATATCCAAATCACTATCAAATAAAAACTCATCTCTTAAATTCATCTTACTACAAAAACTTAAGTGCACAAAGATAAAATTAAGATAAAAGCTCATTATTTGCCCCTGAAATTTTTGGAATATCAACATGCTCTTGGAAAGATTATAACAATTGGTCCTCAAATAGAAGTAATTAGTCCAGGAGCTACTGCAGGACGGCCAAAAAAAAATCACTCCAAGATCAAGTGAATCTCTGAAAAATTAAACTGATATTTGAAAAACTGTTCATAAACTGGGATTTTTTTGTTGGCACCTTGGGTTGGGTAGGAGTCTTTGACACTGGTGGTGGCTGTGTGACTTTAGATGTAGTATGAACTTTGGTGTTGGAGTGTGACATCAACACCTCAAGAACACATTTTTGAACCATATCCCTGTTTTATTCCGGTTAAATATAGCAACCCCACAAACTCCAGCCAACCTTCAAACCCTAGACACTACAACGACCCTAAAATTTCCGAACCTCAAACACACAAACAACTTGCATATCAACAACCAATACTGAATCGAAAATGCAAAGTAAAAAAAAGGGAGGGAGATTACCTTGAATACGATCACAAAGTCCGAACCTCTTGCTTCTGGTGATGGAGGGGAAGAACGAAAACCTCTTGCTTCTTCTTCTCTCAACTTTTTCAACCCAGGGATTAGAACCCTACGGTTACGCCATTGATGAGTATACGAAGATGGAGTCAGAGGGTGGAAGAAGAAGAGACGAGTGAAGTTTGTATTGGCGAGAAAACTGATATTCATGTTAAATAACGTCAAAACGGCGACGTTTTTGGCTATCAAGGGCACCAAACTAAAACAACGCCGTTTTGGAGCCTTCCAGCGTGGCAATCCGTGGCCACGTCAGCACTCCGGTGATGAGTCATCACCTGAAATATGGCCAGGGACCAGTTTGAGTGCTCGGAGCTCTATCTGGAGGACTACAATGGGGAAATCGGGATCTTAGGGATTACTATGAGTAATTGCGTGAATCTCAAGGATGACTATGGGTATTTACTCTATAATTTTGTATACTAACATTGATATAGTATTATTTTGGGTATATATTTTTCAGGCATCAAAAGACAGTATTGAGTTGTTATTTAGTGGGTTTAAATTATTTACTGTTTATTGGAGAATTTTCTGTATTAGATTTTTCTAATAATTTGTTCTTCATTTTCAGCTTATTTTGATATGTTCTTACACATATAACAATTTGTTGGTAAATTTAGGTATTACTAGATTATTTATGATCACATTTAGTATATATGTCTGATTTATTGAAAAAAGTAGATTACTAAAACCGGTTAATAACTATTTTAGAGTTAATACAATTAACACTAAATTAAGAAAAAAACAAACAATGCATAACTCATTACTTTTTTATTAGTCAAATTATTATAATTCAGATTAATTTTAACAAAATAACTTAAAATTATAATTTCAATTTTATCAGGTGCATGACACGGGTAATTACACTTGTTTATTTTATTATGCACATCAATTAAACTATACTTTAGAAATAATGTCATCGTATTATAATAAGTTTAAAATATTTTTAACTTTCTATATAATAAGTATCTTTTAAATTATCTAATGCATAAAAAGTTACATTTTTTATGTATCTTGAAAGTTAAAAATTAAAGTTAAATGATATTAGTTTTTTTATTAAGTACAAAAATAAACATTGTCTCTAAATGATATTAGTTCTTTTATTAAGGCAAAGAAACTCCATAAAAGGGTAATATTAAGTCCCATGTTCTTATATACGAGAACATGTACCATTTATTATATTATATATAATCTTTGTACCATATAACCAAAGGTGAAAATCTATAAAGCCATTACAAAGAGTTGACTACGACTTTAGTTTTCAATTTTTTTGGACTATATTTACCCTCTAACAAATCATTTCATAAAGTAAATTATAAGGACAAAATAGTCATAAAATTTATTATGAAAAATCTAATAACCTCCCACTAAAATAAAAACAGTTTTGTTACTTCTATAACTATGATAACACATCTCCTAACAAAAAATATAGTGTCTGCAAATTGTTAATAAATCAGAAAATGGACTAAGTGAACATAAATGTCTTTACATTTTTTACCATCTTCATGTTTTGTTTAATTCTATGTTAATTTTAGTTTATATATATATATTGTTAGGATTTGGTTGAATTAGTCCTTTATTATATTATATATAATATATAACTTTTGTACCATATAACAAAAGATGAAAATCTATATCTTCTTTTTGTTATGTTTTTTTTTATGTCTAAATTAGTTTGTATATTATCAACTTATTTCTATTATTTATGCAATATTTTCTTTTTTTAGTAGTTATCCATGAATAAATATTGAATTAATGATTTTGTTTATTGTAGTTCAATGTGTTTATTTCGATTAGGCTTGATATATTACCAAAATTCAAACATATTCTCTTGAATTACTTTTTGATCATATAGTTGGAATCGTTTAACGAAAAATCTTTAGAC
>NC_029786.2:90501686-90517135 GCF_000816755.2 Arachis ipaensis
AATTTCGATACATTAGAGACAAAAGGTATAATTTATATTTTATTGTATATATATTATTTTTTTATTTTCTCCATGTTTATATACTAGTTATTCTACAAACATTTTTTGATAACTAAAAATCGTTAAGAGTAAAATTATAAAAAAATTAATTTATTTAAAATGAAAGTAATATGATTAAGTGTAATTTATTTAGATGTGATTAAAAAATAATTGAATACTATGTATAGTAAAAAATTGAAATTATTGAAGGATAAAATTAAAATTTATTTATATGTATCATTTTTGTCCCCAACGTTTTCGTCCTATTTAAGTCTCTAACATTTTAAAATCGTCTCAATATTGTCCCGCCATCAATTCTGTTAACGGATCCCTAACGGCAGGACAACATTGAGTCAGTTTTGAAACGTTAGGGACTTAAATAGGACGATTGAAATGTTAGGGACAACTTTGGGACTTACCCCAAATGTTGGGAACAAAAACGATACTTTATTCTAAATTAAATAAGTAAAATGAAGAGAAGAAAAAATATAAGTAGAAGTTATGCGTGAAATCGAATGAAGATGAAGACA
Organism: Arachis ipaensis; assembly: GCF_000816755.2. Classification (NCBI taxonomy): domain Eukaryota; kingdom Viridiplantae; phylum Streptophyta; class Magnoliopsida; order Fabales; family Fabaceae; genus Arachis; species Arachis ipaensis. The sequence continues at coordinate 90,502,256 of NC_029786.2, forward strand.
ATAGGACGATGGAGGTGATGCAATTGAGGATGCTGAAGAAAGGAGAAAGGCGATTGTAAGAGAAACACGTAAAAGTGTACATAAAGAACAAAATTAATAGATTTTTCTAAAAAATTACAAAAAAAAACTTTAATAGAATAATTAAAGTAAAACCAAGCTACTGGTGAGAGTAGAACGTACTCAAAACAAAAGAATATAAACTAAAACTAACATAGAATTAAACAAAATATGAAAATGGTGAAGAATGTCAAGACATTGATAAAACAAAAGATATAAATTAAAACTAACATAGAAATAAATAAAACGGTGAAAAATATAAAAACATTGATGTTTACTTAGTCTATTTTTTGATTTATTAGCAATTTGCAGACACTCAATGTATTTTTTGTTAGGAAATGTGTTATCATGGTTATGGTTATAGGAGTATCAAAACTATTTTATTTTAGTGGGAGGTTATTGGATTTTTTAAAATAAATTTTATGTTTATTTTATCCTTATAATTTGTTTTATGAAATAATTTGTCAGAGAATAAATATAGTTCAAAAGAATTGGAACCAAAGTCATGGTCAACTCTTTGTATTGGCTTTATATATTGTTATATTATCTATAACAATATATAAAGAGAATACGGAGAGAATGATATCCAATTTTTGTATTTCCATTTTAACCTTATTAATAAACAATGATTGACGTAACTGCATTTTTAAAACTGGAATAAAATATAATTATCATTAACTTTTCTTCATTCATATTGCAGTTACCTTTTTATTTTACACACAACTCCTACTCATGGAGTCCTCTTCTTCATTCTACGAAGTACAGGTAATACTCTCTTTTATCTTTCAGGTAATTCTATTAGCATCATATTTACAAATTATAATTATCAAAGTCAGATCTCTTACTGTAATTAATACATAGATATTAATTGTGTCAACATTTACATAATTTTTTTCTCTGTCTTTTTCTATCTCTTGGGTTATGTAAATTTGGGCAATTTACTATAATAAATAATATGGAAACCAATTTTACTAGAATGCACAAAATGAAAAATGGATATCAAAATGCATTTTTCCCATAATCTATGTAAACCGCGACAGGGGTCCTGCGATTTAAGAATACACGTAATCCGCTATAGGGTGTCGCGGTTTACGTGCAACGAGAAATAAGCATAAACCGCGACAGGGGTGTCGCGATTTACGTGTAGGCGCAAAATGTGCATAAACCGCGAGGGGGGTATAGCGGTTTATGCGTTTGTATAAATACGCTGAAGGGGTCTCACGAATTACATTTGTGCTGGAGGAAAAAGTTTCTAAAGAGAGAAGTAGTGGTTTTCTAGAGAGAGGAAAAGAGAGAAAAGTGGTTGAGTTGAGTTGGAGATCGGAGTCGGACCATGGCGGAGGCACGCAGTCTATACAGGCTCAACGGCGTGGCGCACGTTGCTGGGAGCATAAACGAAGAGGTTAGTTTGGTTATTTTAGTTAATGTATTTTGTATAATATGTTTCGTGTTTTTCTTTTTTTTGGTTATTTTTAGTTTCGTTATTGTTAGTTAATGTATTTAAATTATTATTTTAATCGTTTATGTCTTTCATTGAATTTTGTGATTAGAAAATAGGAAGTGTATGTTACCAGTTTAAACTTTAAAGTTGTAGTGTTTGTGATAGATGACTATAAATTACTGTTGGGTTTTTTATATGTTTGGTTTCTTCTGTCACATGCTCCAGCCGACTAGGTGTATATTGTAACACCCTAATTAGCCTAAGCTTTACCTCGCGTCGTAAAGCAAAGGTTAATCAGAGATTACGATAGTTCTAAGCTCATACATAATATTTATATAGAAAGAATAATATAATCTAGAAGCCCGATGAAAGATATAGCTCAAAATATGGATTTGAAAAGCGCAAAACGTACTAGCAAAGCTACTAGCTTAAAGCACAAGAAATGGATACAGTATATCAAAATATAATAGTATAATATCATAAGAATCTAGCCACGGCTCGCGGAGTTTAAGCCGGCTAGCCATATACAGACCAAAAAGAACCAGACAATAAACACAGCTTATACAAGTTTTGTTCTCTCAAATACAATCCTTTAGGCAAAACAAAATACAAAAGTGAGAGACATATACAAAATAAGCCAAAAAGAGACTCAAAAGATATCCGGATCCTCCGCTTCTGTCACCAACCAGACAACTCACCGAGGTGGGTTGCGACCTGCATCTGAAAAATACAACAGAAATATGGTTTGAGAACCGGAGGTTCTCAGCATGGTAACAATGCCCAGTGATGTAGGATATAAGATCCCATGATGCCAAAGGCAATCCTAAGCTCCATATCAATCACAGATTCAAACTTAAGGAATACTAAAATAGTTAAGCATAATATAGACCTTAACATAAATAAACCGGGTAGTCTATCTTAGGGGATTTCTATTCTAACCAACACCGCTGTCCCACAGCCTTCACCAACCGATCCTCCATGCGATCCATCGCCACCGCCTTCCGAACCTCCTCAATCCCAGTAGAAAACACAGATAATATACAATGCAAGTAAAACACAAGTAGAAGCATATAAGGCAAATAATTCAAATAGCAAATAAGCATGTTATTCAAATAGGCAAGCCATTCCAAGTAGTCAAAGCATACAAACAGATAAAAAATGCATATGATGCATGTCTGTCCTACTGGTTGTGATATCACATTGTCGGTTCAACTGTCAACCCGACACATCTCCATGGAGATGTCGCCCTTCGGAATCATCAATGGGAACCCTCGAGATATAGTGCTCGGATCACTGTCTAGGGTTTTGCGCCTGCACGCTCTATTGATCCGAAGGGATGCGAGCGGGATACTCTTGCCTCAGACCTCACATCTCAACGTAAGCGGGATTAACCACCGTCCTTACGCCACTGCCGCTACCTTGACAGGTGGGATTAACCACCGTCCCTGCCGGGCGCATAGCGTCTCATAATCTCAGTACAAATCAGTACTTCAGTGGTTTTCAGAAAACATTTTCAATATACATGGATCCATCATCTCATTCAGAGTCCTCGACTCATCTCAACCACCGTCAATTCACATTTCAGTTTTCGAACATCAACAAACCTTGACAGGTGGGATTAACCACCGTCCCTGCCGGGCGCATAGCGTCTCATAATCTCAGTACAAATCAGTACTTCAGTGGTTTTCAGAAAACATTTTCAATATACATGGATCCATCATCTCATTCAGAGTCCTCGACTCATCTCAACCACCGTCAATTCACATTTCAGTTTCCGAACATCAACAGTTCATCATTTCTCATCTCATATATCAATCATCCTTCACATGACATCAAACCATCCTTAGCACACCAGAAACCTAGGCCTCCGTTTTCTAAGTTTTCCAAATAATATTATCTAAATCCATTAAATTCTTTCCCATGTTTTAACTATCCAAAACTAGGCCCAAGAGTCCTAAAATGGTGTTAGAGAAGCTTACAACCTTGTTGGGAAGGTAGAATAGTTGAAATCAAAGAAAAATTTGAGAAACAGGGCGTATGCGGCCGCACAGGGGTGTGCGTGCGCACGCTCTGGAGAGTTTTAAAACGTGTTCATATGCACAGGGGTGTGCGTATGCACAGGTGTCAAAATTTACAAGGTCTGTTCACTCGCACAACCTGTGCCAGCGCCCTCAACAAACTAGCCTCCGATCCACAACGTGTGCTTGGGCACAGGTGCGTGCGTACGCACAGGTTGTAATTTCTTGATTGGAGTGTACACGCACCAGCTGTGCTATCGCTGTAACTAGTGAGCACTTCCCTGCCTGTGCATACGCACAGGTCTGTACGTGCGCACATACCAGAAATCTCACAATTCTGCAACTTAGCAAAATTTCAGATTTTCAACACCAACTTTGAATGACCATAACTTCCTCTACAAAATTCCAAATCTTTCAAACTTTATATCATTTCAAATAGTTTTTAATAAAATTTAATTCTAAGCCAATTTCAACCGATTTTGAAAATCGAGGCAAAAGTTATGATCAGACAAAGTTCACCAAAAATCCAATTTTACCAAACTTCACAATTTTCACAAATTCTTACCATACACATTCCAACCCATACCAAACCATTCAAAACTCTATTTTTCAGCAAAATTAACCTTTTGTGTCCTAATACACCAACATTACCATATTTCCCTTCACATTTCACTATTCTCAATCTCAACATCAATTATATAATACTTATCATCAAACCACATTCAAATTTATCATTTCATCAACCTCAACCTCACATCTATCACAATAAACCAACTTTCTAATCCATACAATTATTCAACATCATAATATCACTATAAACCATCATAATTGAACCCAACATTTATCAACTCATCATAAACCATCATTCATCAACATTCAACACACCAACAATCATTTTATTTCAAACCTATCCTATGGGTCACTAGCCTAAGTGTCCATGAATATTATATACTACATAGAGAAAATCGAAACTATATCTTGGCCAATTCTCTATATGCACCAAAATCCAAAATGAGCACAAGCAAGCTCTCAACTCCAAACCAAGCTTTCAATTCCACTTCAACAAGCATCAATATGTTTCAATAGCTCTCAAACTCACAATAATCAAGCTATATACATATAAATCACCACAAATCAACCTAGGGTTCAACATAAACATAATATCACAAAGATTCAAGAGCTCTTACCTTTCCCAATAGCTTTGGAAGCCAAAACCCAATGCTAAGCAAGGATTAAAGTGAACCTAAACATTCAAAATCACAAAAACTCACTTAACCCAAAGCCCTAATAACCCGAAATTTTGGAGAGAATAACTGAGAAGATTTCGTAGTTACCTTACTACTTTCTTGGATGAGTTTTGTAGAGCTCTTCACAAGGAACGCATAGCGCTGACGGCACGCAAATCGGAGCACCGTAGCTCGAGATATCGCAAAGAGAAGATAGGTGTGAATAGTATTCTCTTCTTCCTCTCTTTCCCTCTTTCAAATCTGAAGTGTGTGTGTGTTTATGAGATGAGAGTTCATTAAATGAACCTTATATATGTTGGACTTGGGCCCAACTTGGCCCCGGTCCAATCCGTTAGCGTTTTTAGTCCGTTTGGTCCAATTTCGGGCCAAAATTTTAAAATTAACGCCCGATTTTCAACTTCTAATATTTTTCTAAGGTTTTTGACAATTTTTACTTTTTCTCGTGCAGTACCGGGTAGACTTAAACCTGTTCAACCGGTTCAACTGCTGATTTGCGGTTTTTCACGATTTTTCGCAGAAAACACATTTTCTGACTCAGAAAGACCTACTGAGTCCAAAAATCACCTTTAAATCCTCTAATTCTCTCTCTAACTTTTCGGAGTCTAAACTAGGCAATATAATCACTTAATTAATCAGTTGATTAGTTGCGGTTCTTACATATATATAGTGTCCGGAGGCAGCAGAGCATGCCTCTGCATGATAGGATCTCTCCATATTCGAAGAGGGTCAGTTTGTACCACCTGGCGAGGCTCAACACTAGGTGGTTCTGGTTGGACGAGCCCTTAGTCAGTGCTTTCATTGAGAGGTGGCGTCCTGAGACGCATACCTTTCATATGCCCTTTGGAGAGTGCACTATCACGCTGCAGGATGTAGCATACCAGTTGGGGCTGCCCGTGGATGGTTTACCTGTATCCGGGTGCCTTACTGATTTTGAGAAGTTTATAGAAGTAGGCAGACCGACGTGGGAGTGGTTTGAGAAACTATTTAGCGAGCTTCCACCACATAATAAGGTGAAGCAGTATACAGTCCACTTCACCTAGTTTCATGAGAGGTTCAGGGTGCTGCCAGATGATACTACGGAGGAGACCGTACGCATATATGCACGGTCTTATATTATGATGCTGCTTTCCACTCAGTTGTTCGGTGACAAGAGTGGAAACCGGGTTCATATACGGTGGTTGCCCTTTGTGGTGAGGCTTGATGATATGGGCAGTTATAGCTAGGGGTCAGCAGCGTTGGCCTGGCTATATCGTTGCATGTGTCGGGTGGCCAACAGAAACGTGAAAAACTTGGCAGGTCCCCTGTAGCTACTGCAGTCATGGATTTTTTGAATGAGCCTGCTCGCAGTAGACATTTGGCCCTCATGGATTCCAGCCGCAGACGTCTGACCCTCATGGATTCCAGTCCCAGCTACATGTAGACCTGAATGAGCCTGCTGGCAGTCCATATGACAGTTGGTTGGGCATGGGAGGGACGCCTGCATCTGCATATGGCGTCGGCATGCCGGTCGATCCTCCAGCACAGCAGCGCCAGAGGCCCGCCAGAGTGAGACGGGCCGCTCGATGTGGTACAGGGTCGCATCTTCTGGGCGCATTTGGACATGACTCTGACGATGAGGATGAGGACAGGCAGGAGCCGTAGCTTACTATTTTATGTTCTCATTGATGATACCTATGTATGTCGGATTTACCATGTACTTTTGTACTATATGTGTTTGTACTTAGTTTATTTCCATTGAATTAGGTGTATGTAATGTATGTTTTTTTGTTAACCACACACTTTGTTTTATGTTTATATAAATTGTATACTAACGCATAAACCGCTACACCCCTCTTGCGGTTTATGCACATTTTACGCCCACACGTAAACCGCAACAGGCGTAAACCGCAACACCCCTGTTGCGGTATATGCTTATTTCTCGTTGCACGTGATATTCATTTTTCATTTTGTGCATTCTGGTAAAATTAGTTTCCATATTATTTATTATAGTAAATTGCCCTGGATTTAAATTTAAATAACTATTCTTAATGAAAAGCATTGAGTATATATTTAAGGAATTCTTTTTAAAGAAAAAAATTTGTGTATTTATATGTCATCTTTTATTTTTGTGGTCAGTAGTGCTCACATCATAATTTCTAAATCTTTGACTGCATGTATTTTGGTAAAAATATTATGTTAATTTTAATATTTTTAACATGAAAAGGACGTAATTACAAAATTAAAAACACTGTAGGGACCCAATTAAAAAGAAAAAAAGTATAGGGACTTAATTAAAAATTTGGTAAAACTATAGGGACTAATAGAGTAATTAAACGTAAAAAAAAAAGATAAAACTATTTTTTAAAAGGATAGAAGAATGACTGAAAATATAAATTAAATAAATAAACTAAAGAAAAGAGAAAATGTAAGTGGAAGTTATGCGTGAAACCGAATAAAATTTGCAACTACAGTGATGAAAGCAATGAAAGACGCTAAAGCCGATGTAATTGAGGCTGTTGAAAGGAAGGAGAAGGGCGATAATAAGAGAAACACATAAAAATGTGCTTGAAGAATAAAATTGGTAGATTTTTCAAAAAAATTAAAAAAAAAACTAATAGAATAATTAGAGTGAAATCAAACTACTAGTGAGAGTACAAGGGATATTTAAATAAAAGGATATAAATTAAAACTAACGTAGAATTAAACAAATCATAAAGATGGTGAAGAATGTAAAGACATTGATAAAATAATATACATATATATGTTGGGAATAATACACCATTCCCCATTGAGAAAACACCTTTGACAGAGAAATAAAATAGACACAATCACAACACAAGAATTTAACGTGGAAACTCCAATTACCGGAGAAAAAACCACGGCCGTTGTCAAATGACAACCAGAGAATATCACTATGTGAAAATTGTTACAACACATAGACTTCTTTCTCTCACCGGCACCCCAGTACACCCACACTCTCTCAAAGCAAATATCTAACTACACCTCACAACACTCTCTAATAAAGAGTACAGAGGAAAAGAAAAATCAGATACAAGCTTAAAGTGTTTCTGACTGGTGCAAAAAACAAATGGAGAACTTAGCCTCATATTTATAGCCTAGGCCACCCACTCCATTTGCTATCCTGAGCAATGTGGGACTAATTCAACCAAATCCTAACAAGTATGCCATCCTCTCAAACACTTCATACCCTATCATCATTCCAAGTATAACACATGAGAAATTAACTGTTTCTTCTTTTACACCCAACACCAAAATTTTTACTATGATTTATTTTTCCAACCAACAAGAAAGAGAAAAGAGAAAGAAAAAAACATTTATTTTTTTAAAAATTATTTATGAAGTAGTTGTGAGCATTATTAGTATCGAAATGAATGAGAATTGTGATTATATGGTGCATTTTTCATGGATCAATATACCTTAATGTGAATTTCAGAATTTCATTAAGAAATTGGTTAAATAAATGCAAGTTTATTAATTTATAATTATATCATAATAATAATAATGGAATAATTAAGGCCACGGAATTAGGGCTTCATTTGATTTATTACCTACTATGAAGGAGCAAGCTTTCCATTTCCCAGTCTTTGATCTTAAAACGGGTCTACCTTTGAGATCCACTGTGCCATCTTGAGTATAATCCTCTTCCAATCTAGCAGGAGCTTTCTCTTCTGCCGTAGCAGCAGCCATGATATGATCGATGATGTTGAGAGAAGAACAATACAATACTATAGCATTTATAGACAGAGTAGGGTATAATGATATATATAATCAAGTGCGATGAGTAGTTTGAATATTTTATGTGTAATTTATTTTAGACTTATCTCTTGAGAGACGAATAATATTTATAGAGAAAGTCTAGGGCAACAATTTTTGTGTTTTATAACCAGCATTTAACTATACAAAAAAAAGTGAGTGATCATTAGATGTAATCTCACATTATTAAAAATACTATTGATAGCCAATTGATGGTTACAAAACATAAAAATTACTGGCCTAGCACTCCTGATATTTATAAGAGTACAGAGGAAAAGAAAAATCAGATACAAGCTTAAAGTGTTTCTGACTGGTGCAAAAAACAAATGGAGAACTTAGCCTCATATTTATAGCCTAGGCCACCCACTCCATTTGCTATCCTGAGCAATGTGGGACTAATTCAACCAAATCCTAACAATATATATATATAAACTAAAATTAACATAGAATTAAACAAAACATGAAGATGGTAAAAAATGTAAAGACATTTATGTTCACTTAGTCCATTTTCTGATTTATTAACAATTTGCAGACACTATATTTTTTGTTAGGAGATGTGTTATCATAGTTATAGAAGTAACAAAACTGTTTTTATTTTAGTGGGAGGTTATTAGATTTTCATAATAAATTTTATGACTATTTTGTCCTTATAATTTACTTTATGAAATGATTTGTTAGAGGGTAAATATAGTCCAAAAAAATTGGAAACTAAAGTCGTAGTCAACTCTTTGTAATGACTTTATAGATTTTCACCTCTGGTTATATGGTACAAAGATTATATATAATATAATAAATGGTACATGTTCTCATATATAAGAACATGGGACTTAATATTACCCTTTTATGGAATTTTTCTACCTTAATAAAAGAACTAATATCATTTAGACTTAATGTTTATTTTTGTACTTAATAAAAAAACTAATATCATTTAACTTTAATTTTTAACTTTCAAGATACATGAAAAGAGGTAACCTTTTATGCATTAGATAATTTAAAAGATACTTATTATATAGGAAGTTAAAAATATTCTAAACTTAAAAAAATTATTTAATAACAAAATTAAATTTGTTCAAAATCGTAGGGAGAGTTAGAAAGAGAAAGAAAAAGTTGAAACTTTTTAACTAATTACAATAATCACTACCATCAAAGCTATTAAAATTGAGTATATTAAGTGGGGAATGGATCCTCTCAATTGTTAAAAAAATTGAGAATGTAAAGTGTAATCTCTAACCCTTTATTAGTGAGGTTTAAGAAGCAAACAAGAAGGACAAATCTAAAAGTGTTCTATCTCTCTTTATATAGTGTTTTACTTTAACTAAATATTTTTTATGGATAGTATTCAAATGAGGAACAAAATAATAAGAAGATTTTGTATTAGATTATGAAAAATAATCCCATCCTTATAATACGATGACATTATTTCAAAACATGTAAAATGAAATAATAAAGTATAGTTTAATTGATGTGCACAATAAAATAAATATGAAACTTATAAAATAGTAGTCAAATGTGAATAGCAATAGTTGCCTTCTGTTCTAAGGTGCTATATTAAACTGCGACTTAAATTTATAATTATTAGTTAAAAAATTTACAATTACGTACTATTTTTTTATTATTTTGGTTGAAAATAATATATTTTGATATTGTTTTTTAGGATTACTGACATAAAATTTTGATAATTTTAAAATAATTTAAATACTTTATATCTTAATTCTTTTAGCAAAACTTCAACAACTCATAAAAGTTAACACAATAAATAGTTATAAATTAAAGTGATAGATAAGAGTAAAAGTTGCGATGATGATACTTGATAATAATTAATAACGATAGGAAGAAGAGAATGTGAAAGGAGAAGAAAAAAATGAGAAAGGAGAACAAGGTAATATAATAGTGACGGTGAGACAATGACATGTATGTATATAGAGAATAATATATAGTAAAAGAAAAAATAGTATTTGATATAGTGAGGCGATATAATAAAAATATAAATTAATAATTTTGTTTAATATTATGTAAAAATAAAAAAATATATATAAGGACTAATTTGATTAATTTTTAAAATTTTAGGAATGAAATTGACTTACGTTTGGGCTTTTAGGACTATTTTGATTATAAATAACTTTTTTATATGTCAAATGACACGTGACGTACTAGGTGTCACTGACCTAATACGTCATCCAATCATCTGGTGACACGTGGCACTTAACATCGTCATCTAACTAACTGCAGGACTAATTTGAGTTACGTTTTATCTTTCAAGGACTAATATGACTAAAAAAATTATTTAAAGACTAATTTGAAGAATAAGTGATCTGTCAGGACGAATTTGACTATTAACCCGATACTAAAGATACAAAACGTGGAATCTAGAAAAGTGATATTAGAGGAAAGAATTGGCCAAAAGAAGATACCTGTTGTACTTGATGACGTAGACAAATTGGAGCAACTAAATGCTTTGGCTGCAAATCGTAAATGGTTCTGCCCAGGGAGTGTAATAATCATCACAACAAGGGATCAACGTCTTCTTAATTGGCTTGGAATTGACAAGGTATATAGGCTGGAAAAGTTGAGTGACAGAGAATCTGTTGAACTTTTTAGTTGGCATGCATTTAAGGAACCATTTCCTATTGAAGAATTTGTCGGGTTTACAGGTAAAGTGGTCTCCTACTGTGGGAGATTACCGTTAGCACTTGAGGTTCTTGGATCACATTTGTTTAAAAGGGGAATACAAGAGTGGATAAGTGTTTTGGAGAAACTCAAAAACATTCCCAATGAGCAAATACAAAAGAAGCTGAAAATAAGCTTTGAATGGCTGTGGATATTCTACTGAAATTGGGATCAGTGTTCTCAGGGAACGATCTCTTGTAACAATTGACTCTAAGAACAAACTTAGAATGCATTATTTGTTGCGAGATATGGAAAGAGAAATCATTCGTGAGAATCTACCTTTACCCGAAGAACGCAGTAGATTATGGAATCCAGAAGAAGTTCTTGATGTCTTATCAAAAGACATGGTATGAATCTCATGGATTTTTATTTGATTTTTGAGTTATATATTGTTTCTTGCGAATAATTTCTCTTCCCATGTCTCGCAGCAAACCATGCATGCCAAGTTTTCCCTTAGTGTCCACAGTAATAAGGCATCGTTCCATAAGAATATTTATTCCAATGTCAGCTGAATGCCCGCAGCCATTTAATATATCAGTTACATCATTTTTGTCCATTCCAATAAAGAAAAATGCTACATCAAGAAATATTTCTCTATCCCTATCATCACTTAGACCATCAAAACTTATTTTAAGCTTCTTCTGTACATAGTTGTTTGGAATAGTTTTGAGTTTATTCAAAACACTCCTCCATTCACATACTTTCCTATTAAACAGATGTGACCCAATTACCTCAAGAGCCAGTGGCAATCTCTCACAATATGAAACAACTTCATTAGCAAGTGAAGCAAACTCTTCTTTTGGACATGGTTCTTTGAATGCATGCCAGCTAAAAAGTTCCATGGATTCTTTGTCATTTAACTCTTTCATACTATATAACTTATCAACTCTAAGACAACGAAGAAGATGTTCATCTCTTGTTGTGATGATTATTGTGCTCCCAGGACAGAACCATTTATGACTTGCAGCTAAAGAATTTAGCTGCTCCAATTTGTCCACATCATCAAGTACAACAAGTATCCTTTTCTGGCCAAGTCTTCTCTCTAATATTGATTTTCCAGATTCAGTGTTTTCAATCTTTATTTTCGTTGTCTTGTAGATAGCAGAAAGAAGTTGTTGTTGTAAATGAAGAATTCCATTATCTTGATCCCAAACTTCTCTTATATTTAGGAGGAAACACCGACCTTCAAACCCACGGAAAATTTTATTATAAACCGCTTTGGCAATGGTTGTTTTACCACTCCCTCCCATGCCCCATATACCAAGTAGTAGAGGATTTTCTTGTTGCTGGTCTTTTAATAGTTGAATCACCTCTTCAACACGAGATTCAATTCCTACGGGATGATTAGCAACGAACAATTCCTTCATTTCCAGCATATGAGTAACTTGTTCAACAATGTTCTTAATATCCTTACTTTCATTCCTGCACCGTAGGCACTAGAGATTATACACACAGTAAGAGAAGATTTACAACTTTCTCAAGGTGTTTTAGTTTCATTGTAAGTATAATGTTGCTTAAAGAAAATAAACACACGCAAGTTAGACAAAATTAAGTTGAATTGTATCAGTAAGAATTTCATATGCTTTTATATCGGAAGAAATTTTAAAGAAAAAGAATCTTAGTATGCAATTCTTAAATTTAGAATTTGTCCAAACTTTATATATTTAAACACCTGTAGATAGAATAGAGAGATTCCTGCAAAATATGAAGGATATTAATTAATTTACTTGGATTTTCGGATGACAAGCCCTGCAATGCACCCAACTTCACGGAGTGCTTTCCTCCAACTCTGCTCCTTGCCTCTTATTTTGTCCGGGTATCTTCTCATAAGATTATCAAAAGCTTGTCCAAACTTACCAGTCTGATTTCGCACTTCCGAGGGATCTATATGGTAGAATACTGGCAGCACCTTTTGAGTTTTATTTTTACAAAATATCATGATGTCTTCCAACTCTTGCAAACACCATCTTGAAAATGCATAATTTGGTGACAAAATAATGATATAAGTTTTAGACTCTCCAATTGCTTTCAGAAGCGAGATTGAGAGATTTTCCCCTCTTGCTAGCCCGTTTTCGTCCTTGAAAACATAGATACCAGCATTTTCAAGAGATGCATAAAGATGTGAGATGAACTTTGAGCGAGTTTCTTTGCCTCGAAAGCTCAAGAATACATCATATGGCCTTTGCTGCATAAGTTTTTAAATGTTAAAATAAAACACACTGAACTAACTTTTGGACAAGTATTAAATCTATGCAGCATACACTATAAACTGAATTAAAAGTTTTTTATTCCCTAGTAGGATACATTCACCTTAAGTAAAAGTTTTTTAACAATTTATTATATTAAAAAGTTTATTTTTATTGTTAATGAATTTATTTTGGTAAAACGGGTGGCTGATTAGTGGCTGATTTTCAGTATGCACATTACATAATTATTAAAAATAGGGTGGAGAGGAGTGAAATTTCAGGATTAAGGGATTTGCAATTGTTTTTCTTTTTGTTATGTTCCAAAAAGAGTTTCAAAAACAAATGGCAACTATGAATCAATTTATGTGCTCATAAACCATAACATCGTACAAACCTGAGGCTCAATGGATGATTCCTTCATATACATTTCTCTTCCGATTTCTTGTAGCAAACGATTCATGCAAAGCTTGTCCTCATCAAACCACACAAGACTATGCTCTTCAAGTCCTTTAATTGCTATTGTTGCGGCATAATGTCCAGCTTCTTGTAATATCTGACTTATATCATTTCGATTCATTCCAATAAAGAGATGTCTCAAATAAGCTAGTTCAAGGAATATTTTCTTTTCTTCAGATCCAACAGAATCTATGTTTTCTTTTAAAACCTGCCATACATCTTGAAAGGGGAATCTTTTGAAGCTGTCCAATATATTCTCCCACTCTTCTATACTTTTTTCAGATACAGCAGAGCCAACACACACAAGAGCCAGTGGCAGTCCATCAGAATATTCAATTGCATAATTAATAAGACCAGAAAAACTTCTTTCAGGAGTGGCTTTGTTAAATGCGCTCCAACTAAAAAGCTCAACACATTCGTTGTAGTCCATTTCTTTCACTCTATATATATGATTAACTCCAATCGCATGAGGTCGATCATGTTTAGTCCTTGTCGTGATGATTATTATACTCCCTGGACCAAAGCCTTCACGAGTTACTGGCAAAACCTCCAGCTCTCTTTCACTTCTCACATTATCAAGGATAAGAAGTACCTTTAAGCAACGAACTCCTTCCCACCATAACTTTCTTGTTGAGTCAAAGTTATGCGCTTTTCTTTTAACTTGGTCTCTAAAAAACAAAAGAAGCTCCCTCCTTAGATAATCCTCCTCCCTATCCTGGATGTCTGGGACAAATTTCTTCACCTCGAAATTGTGGCTAATTTGATTGTAGAGGGCTTTGGCAATTGTAGTTTTACCTATTCCCGCCATTCCCCATATTGCTATTATGAGGACACCATCTGCTTTCTGATTGTTTAAGAGTTGAATCAAATCTTGCACACGAGAGTCTACTCCCACCGGATGCTTTGCAATGAATAATTTCTTTGAATCTATCAAGGATGTAACATGTCCAACTATATGGCTCATAACTTTTCTGTTATTACTGAAAAAATATAAATATAAAGCATAATCATTAACCAATAATACAAATTATTAAGGATAGGGGAATGTTAGAAGA
>NC_029786.2:90517160-90519289 GCF_000816755.2 Arachis ipaensis
ATCTTAAATCATAGTTTTTGAGAATATAATTATCTTATAATAAAATTTATTAACAACTTATTTGTCCAATACACCCAATTGGGTTATCCGAAAACGACAGCAAGCTTCTAGAAGCAAAAGGGGATCAAGGCTTCTACGTATACCATGACATTATGCCAAAATGGCTCAAATTGGTCAATACAGTGCGTGTGAAAATTATTACCCACACATTACTCCAGTCTATCTTATATCGTTCATATTGATTTATCTTGATATAAAATTTTAACCTTTTTCCCTTTTCTTTCTGTTTTCAAGTTATAGTTATTATTTAAGAGAGCTTATTTTCAAACCGAAACCAATCATTTCAATCACTTTGATCTAGTGGCGAGGACTTTGAATAATCTGCAGGCACCAAGTCGTAGATCAAAAGTTTCAAATCTCTCCGTCATCATTTAAACGGGGATTTATGATTGGTGAAAACCATAGCAATTTTCTAATTCATCTAGAAGCTCGATGAGCAGAATGACCTCTATAATAATTGCACAAAACTCCATTCCTATTCACTCCTCACACTCAAAACCATAATCGCAATCCCTTCACTTTAACCTTCTTTCTTACTTCTAAATTAAACTCAACAATTTATCTGCGAAATTAAACAATTTTTGCTTAACATGGGTAGTGAAGAGTGTAATTTGCACATATTCTTCTTTCCTTTCTTAGCTCATGGCCACATGATTCCCACCGTTGACTTTGGTTTACCTCAAGGTAGTATCCGCGTCAAAACCGTCGAGTTTCGCCCAGTTGACTTTGGTTTACCTGAAGGTTGCGATAACGTTGACTTTATTCGTTCATCGGATAAGATTCCTCTGTTCTTTGAGGCCACTAGGTTTCTACAAGAACCATTTGAGCGGTTATTGATTCAGCGTAATCCTGATTGTGTTGTCTCTGATATGTTCTATCCATGGACTACTGATTCTGCTGCTAAGTTTGGGATTCCTAGGATTATGTTTCATGGAACTAATTTCTTCTTCATGTGTGTTAGTGAATCTACCAGACTCTATGAGCCTCACAAGAATGTTTCTTCCGATTCGGAATACTTTGTCATTCCTAATCTACCGGATGAGATTAAAATGACAAGGATGCAGATGCCGCCTTTCGCTTTGCACAACGAAGGAAAAGGCACGCACCCCATCGCCAAATTGTCGAAGGAAGCAATCGAATCAGATAAGAAGAGCTATGGAACAATGGTTAATAGTTTCTACGAACTGGAGAAAGATTATGCAGATCATTTCAGGAATGTTCTTGGAAGAAAAGCATGGCATATTGGACCTTTGTTTCTTATAAACAAGGACGACACTCAAGACAAAGCTCAAAGAAGAAAAGATGCATCTATTGATGAAAATGAGTGTTTGAAGTGGCTTGACACAAAGAAGCCCAATTCAATTGTTTATGTTTGCTTTGGAAGCATTGCGAATTTTCCGGATTCTCAGCTAAGAGACATTGCTATTGGTCTCGAGGTGTCGGGGCAACATTTCATTTGGGTAGTGAAGAAAAGCAAGGAAGATGGAGATGAGTGGCTACCGGAGGGGTTTGAGAAGAGAATGGAAGGAAAGGGACTAATCATAAGAGGTTGGGCGCCACAAGTGTTGATTCTTGAGCACCAAGCAATCGGAGCCTTTGTTACTCATTGTGGTTGGAATTCGACTTTAGAAGCAGTGACTGCTGGGGTGCCAATGGTAACTTGGCCTATTGCGGCAGAGCAGTTTTACAATGAGAAATTGGTGACTGAGATTCTTAAAATCGGAGTGCCCATTGGCGCGAAAAAATGGTTGAGATTGATAGGGGATACGGTTAAATGGGAGGCAGTGGAGAAAGGTGTGAAGAAAATAATGGTAGGAGAAGAAGCAGAGGAAATGAGGAATAAGGCTAAAGTGTTGTCTCAGTTGGCTAAGAGCGCTGTGGAAAAGGGAGGATCATCGTACTCTGATTTAGATGCACTCGCCACTCATTGTGGAGTTGGCTTCACACAAGCAATGATTTCCCATATTTTAAAAATAGATTACTCGTTTTAATTTAGCAACTTCAGTTGTAATTTTAAATCACAAGGGTATTTTCTTGCCAATAAGTTATAGCTCAAATGATATATAGTA
>NC_029786.2:90522224-90546212 GCF_000816755.2 Arachis ipaensis
GTTTAAAATTTAAAAAAATCATATTTTTATGATGAAGTAATGTCATTTTTATTTATTATTTCAACAACCATGTAAAAGGGATCTGTAAATCCCACTCCCCCGAGATTGTGTTTATAAGTGAAACAAAGAACCAATCTCGGAAGCAAAACAAATGATATATAATACCATATATATATATATATATATATACATATTAGTTTAAAAAAATCATATTTTTATGATGAAGTAATGTCATTTTTATTTATTATTTCAACAACCATGTAAAAGGGATCTGTAAATCCCACTCCCCCGAGATTGTGTTTATAAGTGAAACAAAGAACCAATCTCGACAAGTGGAAGCAAAACTTCGGGTATGCGGCTACAAAAACTGGCATATTGTTAACCCGGCAGGTAGCATGCTCTCGCAATTTTGGTGGGGTCAAAAAGGCGCAGAACGAAAAATGGTTTGGATTAAATGGGACACAATGACGAGACCAAAGAAAGATGGAGGGCTGGGGATCAAGGATCTAAGGGCGCAAAATTTGGCTTTATTGGGCAAGCAATGTTGGCGTCTAATGAAATACCCTAACTCTACTATATCAAGAATGCTCAAAGCTAAATATTTCAGATATACAGATTTCCTACATGCAGAGATAGGAAGCGTACCGTCATGGGGTTGGAGAAGTGTTCTTGAAGGGCGCAAGGTGATCGAGAAAGGCTTGTTATGGAAAATAGGCTCTGGCACTAATGTTCGCATCTTCCATGACCCCTGGCTCCCACCACCAGTGCCCCTTAATGTCCCTCAAAATGCACTCACAATCCCGCCAAATATGCAAGTGTATTACGTTAGTGCGTTACTAAATCCTGATAGAAGTTGGAATAAAAATCTGATTGAGTCGATTTTTTCAGTTGATATATGCAATAAAATTTTTTCAATCAAACCAACAGAGGAGGAGGATGAAGTTAATTGGTGCTGGACAAAATCTGGTATATATGAAGTTGGGTCAGGATACAAAATTGCTTATGGATTCTTTCATTCTCCTACTTCATTGAGGTCCCAGAACATACACAACAGAGTCTGGAATAGCATTTGGGAGTTGAAATTACCACATAAAATTAAGATTTTTCTATGGAAGAGTCTTCATGAAAAGCTTCCGGTGTTACAACAAGTTCACAGCCGGTTCGCATCCACTCCTGTCACTTGTCCAAGATGCATGTTGAAGGCTGAATCAATTTCTCATGCTTTGTTCCAATGCCCCCTGTCTTCAATAATATAGAGCCTAAGCTTAATAACCCCTGACCTATGGATGAGAGAAGAAGAAACTTTTTTCAATTGGTGGCAACGAGTCTTATCCTGGGCAGTGGCTCAATTCGACGGTAGACAAAAGACCCTCCTTATAGCGGCGTTGTGTTGGAGCACTTGGAAAGCGAGGAATCGGTGTGTTTTTGAGAAGGTAATAAGCCCAGCACCAGAGATAGTGAAAGAAGCTAGCAATTTAGTGCGTGAACTCGTGAACCATACCTGATAGATGCTACTTTTTCTTTACTCTTACTTTACTCTCCTTTAAGCTCTTAGTCTTTCAGTCACAGCTGATGATAAATGGGAATACCCAATTCTTTTGTACTTCCTTATGGAAACACTTTTATTTTATATTAATAAAATAATATTTATCTTTGGAAAAAAAAAAAACCATGTCAGGAGTTGGCTTCACACAAGCACTGATTTCCCATATTTTAAAAATAGATTACTCGTTTTAATTTAGCAACTTCAGTTGTAATTTTAAATCACAAGGATATTTTCTTGCGAATGAGTTATAGCTCAAATGGTATATGATACCATATATATATTAGTTTAAAAAAATTATATTTTTATGATGAAGTAATGTCATTTTTATTTAATATTTCAACAATCATGTCATACTAATATTATGTCTTATCATCAATTATATTTTATTTTATATAATCAATTTGTTTATAAAAAAATATTTTTTTATTTTTTTTTGTTTGCATTCTATTTATATGTTTGCATATATTAATGTTATTTTCATTCTTTAGATGTTTGGGACATAAATTGATATTTTTTAATCTTTACTTAAAATATTTTTTTAATTTCCTACCATTTTTTACAGTAATGTGTTTTGCATTCATTAATCCTTGGAATTCTAATTTCCAACCTCTTGCGTTTTTTTTGTAAATAATTTAAAAAAATGAATGAATGAGAATGAAAAACATATAAAAATGTTATATTAAATTTAAGAAATTTTTGACAATTAATATAAGAGATTAAGAAATAAAGAGTAGTAAGAATCTTAATATGTATAAGTTGTAGAATTTGAATATTTGTAACTGAATTTTTTCATAATTATCATTATTATGGCATTTTTAATGTATATTTATTACATTTAATTAGTACTTGATGTTTCAATTGAATAATAATAGATAAAAGTTTTTTGTTTTAATTTTTTAAAAATATTTTACTAAATAGTGATTGGTTGATTTTAATCTTTTGCCAAATCATTAGAATTGCTGATGTGGCATACTGGCATCATTAGCAAAGAAAAGATGGCTTAAATTCATTGCGAAGAAAGTTAGTATCAGCTTTTATATATTATAAATAGATATGTTGTTGGATTACTAAATTAAAGATACTAGAATAAAGAAATGGAAAAGTATATGGAACCAAAAAGTTACCAGCCAAAAACTAAACAAAACCACATTAATTTATATTAATAATTAATTAATTTTAAATTTTTTAAATTCAAAATTTAAAATTTAATTAAAACCTAATTAAAACTATAAAAACCTTCCTCTTCTCTCTCATATTAACCTACTCACCTCCAACAATCACACACACAAATCCCTCTCTCTCAGGTTCTCTCTGCCTCCTCACTGGAACTCACTCCTCTGTAACGGAGTATGTGCTGCAAGGTGCCGGTTATCATCTCGTTCAAATCTCTACCGCAGAGCCTATAGAACTTGCTGCCAGCACTGCAACTGTGTGCCCTCGGGCACCGCCAGCAACCAAGAAAGAGATGCAGAAATTTAAATAAAAGAAAAATTTTTCTTTTTTTCGTTTCTTTTTTTTTTTAGCTGGACTAAACAAAAGAAGAAGTATAAGAGATGAAGGGAGGTGGACGGACAGAGGAGGGGGGCTCTCGGTTGGGGTCGGGATTTGGTTTCAGATGTGGTTTTGAAAGGATGAACGGGTAGTTTAAGAGAAGGGTGTTGACCGCAAATTACACACTTGATGTTAGTCAAAAGGAATTTTTAAATAATTACATAAATATAAAAAAAACATCCATTTAATATGAATAAAAACATCCTAATATTTAACAAAAGAAATATCCAGTTATAATTTAAAAAAAATTATGAAATTTTAAAGAAATAGAGACATTCACATTTGTAATACAAAAAAATTCGAAAAATATATAAAAGAACATCCATTTAGTATGAAAAAGAAACATTCTGATACTTAGCAGATATATATTAACTCATAGAAATTTTGAATTCACCCAAACGTATTTGGCTGGTTTTTGGCTAATTCCCTTTTGCTTCCCTAGCATTACTCTAAAGAAATTGATTTGATGGCTAAGCAATGGTCAAAATTAATAAATTTTGGAAAAAATGACAAATAGGTCATTAACCTTTTGATCAGCGGACATTTAAGTCCTCGAGAGTTTGAAAATACATTTAAGTCTCTGAGCTTTTCAAAACCCAGACATGATCCTTCATGTTCACTTGGGTCCGTGAGACCCAACCAAAAAATCAAACATAACTTTCGTTGTAATGATCTAGTTGATACGAATACATACGTGAGAGAGTTTTTAAAAATGGAACAAATTAGATCCAAAAATTAATGTGTACATATTTTAAAGAGGTTCAATGACTTAAATATATTTTTAAATTCTCAAAGACTTAAAAATTTATAGACCAAAAAGTCAAGAATCGATTTATCTTTTGATCTCAATTTTGATAGCCCCTACGAAAAATGTTAGGAAGCAACACTTTATTTTTAATTTTTTATTCAATTAGAATTTAGAATTTACTTTAAAATTAGTCAAATGTTGACAAAAAAAAATAATAAATTTTGTTAGTCGCTCGTTTTACTCGTTCTCTCTATCTTTGTTTTCTCTCCCAACTCTCTTCAAACCCTCTCACTCTCTGGTACCTTCACAAACATTGTTCAATATGCACATTTATCAGAGGAACATGATAAGAATTGAATGACAAAATCACGTTCCACTCTAGTCTCCAACAAGCCAAAGATACTCAAAAGGTCATGGCTCATCAAGAATAAAGATCAAAGCATCAAAAAACATGGGAGAATTTAATTACCAGATATCTGGAAGAAACCTGGGTAAAATGGAAGCAGCTTGTCGAAGGGCGGTCCCATAACTCAACATCCTGTTTTCATCCCTTGGGATTCCTTGCAGAGTTCGCGACAAAATCTCCCCAAAATGACCGCTCAGATTGCATACTTCGGAGGGATCCAAGCAATAGAACACGGGCACAACCTTCTGAACTTTCCTCCGATGACACTCCATTATTTTCACGAGTTCTTGCAAGTACAAGGTTGATTCAGCATAAGCTATTGTGAAAACTATGATAGAAACTCTGCATCGTTCGATTGCGTCAGATATATTAGTCTTGGGCTCGGTGCGGTCTGCTAAAACATGCAGTCCAACACCTTTGAGTGCATCATAGAGACCTGAAATAAAAGGATGAAGGAACTGCAATCCGGAACTAATGTACACATCATATATGAATTGGGGTTCCTGGTTTTGGGAAGACATAGCAGCGACTGGTTAAAAGTGATGCTCTGACTCAAATCATATACAAGCTGAGGCTTAGGAGGCTTATGGAGGAGGCTGGAAGATCTTTTGTCAGTTCGTAGGAAGTTAGAGAAGAAGTAAACAGACTTCATACCTTCTTTGTGAAGCAAATCAAGTCAATGTCACGGTTGGGGGTTGGGGGTTGGGGGTTGGGAATGCGATGCTGCCTCTATAACACATTAATATTAGGATAATTTACTTATATAAAATAAATGAAAAAAAATTTACTCAAATATAACAATTAAGAATTAGTTATTTGTTTGTCCTATTATTATTTTATATAATTAGTAGAACTCCTTTCATATTTTAAGATTAACACATAAACTGTGGTATGTTTCAATAATCAATAATTTATGAAAGAAGTATTATAAACATAAATCGTGGTACTTCTCTTACGATTTATGAAGAATATATTATGGGCATAAACTGTGGTATCCCTTCTACAATTTATAAGTAGTTATATATATATAATTCACAAAATTAAGAGACGGATTATATTGTTGGAGAGTTAGAATTTTTGGTGGTGAGAGTAGTGGAGGAAAATCCGGGGGCATCAAGACTCTGGCATGATGGAGTCATGGAAAACCAAATTCGCATGTACCAATTGAACGGCGTTGCGCACGTGGCTGGAAATATCGACCAATAAGTTAGTATTGAATATGTTAAAATTTCATCCGTAAGAAAGAGTTAATTTTTTTTGTTAACTTATGTGTTAGAATGTTACGTGTGATTTGTGTAATTCATAAGTAATTTATGAATTTGTATGTTAAATTTTGGATTAGTATCAAATTATCCTTTTCGTTAATCAACTGTATTTATGTAAAATTTAGTACGTATAGAATTGATTTTTTCGCTAAAGAACCAAATTTTGTTGAAAATTGATTTTTTGTGAATTAATTTTTTGTTAGTGAGCCATATTTTTAAAATTTGATATGTGTCGAATTAATTTTTCGCTAAAGAACCAAATTTTTTTGAAATTTGATTTTTTGCGAATTAATATTTTCGTGAGTGAAGCATATTTTTTTATAATTTGATGTGTCGAATTAATTTTTTGTTAAAGGGCCATATTTTTTTTAAATTTGATTTTTTACGAATTAATTTCTTCATTAGTGAACCATTTTATTTTAATAATTTGATAAGTGTCAAATTAATTTTTTTGTTAATAAACCATAATTTGTTTAAATTTCATGTGTCGAATTAATTTTTTCATTAATGAACCCTGTATTTTTTAAATTTTATGAGTGTCGAAATAATGTTGTCTTCCACATATTGCAACCCACTAGGTGTATTTTTTGCATTCGAAGACAACAGAATATGCCTTTGTATGAACGGATTATACCATATTTGGAGACTGCGGGTTTGTATCACTTGGCTAGGCAACTGGTTCTGGGTTGATGAGGCTCTACTTAGCACATTCATTGAGAGGTGGCGTCCTGAACAATCACTGATTATAAGTTATTCTAGAATGATTGCCCAATCTGAAATTTTTGTAGAAGAACCCCCAACGACAGCATCTCCGTTTGACTGTTGCCCCATAGCCTCCAAGTTTAGAGTGGAGAAGTGCGGAGGGTACTGCTGTGTGCCGGAACTTGAATGGTTATACTGTGTACGTGGATAGGCACCTGTATCATCATCGTTGTCCCCAATTATATCAACAGGCTCCTGGTTTGAGTCATCGTCTCGCATTGCATTCTCAACTCGATCAGGTCCCCCCAACCCTAGAACATCAGGAATAATGTCAGGACTATGATCCATCTCATCATATTCTGTTGCAGGACACCACGGTTCTCGAATGGTACAAAACCAACTGCCTCTGTATGGTCTAAATCAGCAAAGGAAGGAGATGCAACATACGGAACAGTTAGTGCAGCCGCAGCCATCGAACTAGAGACACCGCCCATGGCTGTCGAGTCAGGAACCGGGGCTGATGCCCCAGAACTATCGTTACAGACCTCTAACTTCGCATACAACTCGTGTATTCTGACCTTTGGAAAATTCCTACGACAATGAAACAGAACCCGAATATCTTCATCGGCCGCTATCACAAACGTATCAAACTTCACACCGGTTGATACAACTGCGATAGGAATCTTATAAAATAACTTCTTCAACCACTTGCTCCTAAATACCCCAAACTTCTGCAATATGCTGTTCTTTAGATCTGACAAAGTATTTGATAAAATAATAAAAACACTCAAGGGTTCTCCATTAGTGAACTTCACACCGTATTTCTTGCTTCTATTAATTTTTCCAGAGCAATGCACTAGCACTAGGAAACTCTCATCCTCACTTGCCATTGTGAAAATGATCCTCTTCATCACAATTGATTTTCACCGAGTATATATAGAATTTTTATTCTTCATAAACCGTAGAAGGGGTATCACAGTTTATGTTTGCATGACTCCTATTCATAAACTGTGAAAGGAGTATCACGGTTTATGTGTATACTGCTTTCTTCATAAACCGTGGTAGGTTTATGTGTTAATCCTAAAACATGCGTGGAAGGAGTTCCATGAATTATATAAAGTAGTAATAGGACACGCAAGTAAACACTTCTCAATTATTGTATCTAGGTAAAGTTTTCCTCCATTTATTTCATTTACGTAAATTGCCTTTAATATTATATGTATGCATTGTGTATGTATGTATGTATGTATGTATGTATGTATGTATGTATGTATGTATGTATGTATGTATTATTATTATTATTATTATTATTATTATTATTATTATTATTATTATTATTTTTATTATTACAGATATGCTACACATCCAAGTTTTATTGTTATTCAAGTTCAACCAAGTAGATCTAACACCAACAAAAACCACTCTCATTAAAAAAGCATGTACACGCGCTCAAAATCTCCAACATAACTCTTTGCGCTCTAATATGAAAGACCGTTCTTCTTCTTCTTTTTCTTTCTTGATGCTGCGTCCGTTTTTTTTTCTTTTTTCGTTATCTCACCAACTACACTAACATTTTGTTAACATATTTATTAATTTTAATTTTTTCTGGTGACATCACTAAATAATTTTGGTTTAATTTTTAGTTTATTTAAAGTTTAAATTTGAATTTGTTATAACCGAAGAGAGAGAGAGAAAAAAAAAAAGAAAAAGGAAGAGGGACTTAGTGAGTCACGTGACTCACCCCCCTCCCCAACCCCAATTATTTCTCCCGAAACCCTTCCCTCTCTTTTCAATTTCATTTCTCCATCTTCTCACATCTTCTTCTTAAAATCATACACTATCATTAAACCCACTTCTTTCATTTTACTTCCTTCTCCTTCTCTTCTCTATTTTATTCATTCAAATTTCATTTATCACAACCCTAAATCATGAAGTTTCAACTTGATTAGTGAGGAAGGTATTCAACCTTTGAGTTCCAATTTTTATTGAGACTTCAAGATAACTCTTTGACTCAATAATTAGCCATATCCCTAACTTTTGTCATCTCTATATTTATGGGTATGTATAAATCCGAATTAGGACTATTAGGATTAGGAAATTTGGAGCTTTTAGTCAAGATGAGTAAGATTATGTTAATTGACAATGTTAGTAGCTCACAAATATCATTATTGTCATAATTTTAGAGTTGTAGAGTTATTGGACATCATTTGGTAGCTTGTTGGCGCGCTCAGAGTTGCTTCCGGTTCTTTGACATCAAGTTGTGAGTGGATATTATATCTATAATTGTTTTTAAATATATTATTATCAATATTTTTGTTGAATCATTAATTTTGGAATTTGAAAATATTTTATTATTGTGATTTTTGAATTTTTGAAATAAATATTGATTTGTGAGACTTACAATTTTATAAAAATACACGCAAGACAATATTATATATTTTGTAAAACATACATGTTTTCTTATTTGACTTTATTAAATTTTAATTAAATTTTAGTATGCATTCTTATATATATATATATATATATATATATATTTTTTTTATTTACTATAAAAATTTAGTAATATGTTATAATTATTAGAGATTTGTTATAAATGATTTGGTTTGGATTGGTTTGGAAAACTCTGACTAGAAAACCGTAGTTAACGACGGTTATGACGTTAACTTAGATGCATCTAACTTAGACCTCAGCTAGCAGGGGTATTGTTAGCCCAACGTGTAGGCCACACGTTGGATCTGTTATACCGTATGGGCACACTAGAGGAAAGGGCTACCCTTAGAGGTGGAGCCGCCCTAGGTGTGTAATATTTGATTTGATTTGACTTCTGGAATGAGAACACCCATTTCAGTTCATCCGCTTAACTACTTATCTATTTGTTTGCATAATTAATTAATATAAATTTCTCATCTTTGAAAGGAAATATAATTTTCAAGGTAAACTCTCTATTGTCTCGTGTGGGTTATTGACGATTGGA
This sequence comes from Arachis ipaensis, assembly GCF_000816755.2. Taxonomy (NCBI): domain Eukaryota; kingdom Viridiplantae; phylum Streptophyta; class Magnoliopsida; order Fabales; family Fabaceae; genus Arachis; species Arachis ipaensis. Next base: position 90,531,417 of record NC_029786.2, read on the forward strand.
TTTTTGATGGTATAGAAATTTACAATTGAAATCTCGTTGTAAAGTATAGCTTCTAAACCAACAATAATCCTTTCATACAAAAATTTGTTTGTCACAAGTAACAAACCCCTTACTCATGCTTTATAAGATTTGTTTTTCTTCTAACAATCAACAAATATTTCATGCATGCATACATATATCATGAGGTCTTTTCATAGGTTGTAATGGGGTTAGGGTCAAGGTAGGATGCATATATGGTCAAGTGAGCTTGAAGTTTGAATCTTTGATAAGCTTAGACTTCCCACCTAACCTATGACATCCTATACAATTAAGTTCTAATCTAGCTACCCATTCTTCACTTTTTCACATACTCATGCATTTTCTTTTTCATTTCTCAACACTTATGCATTGATTTTATTGGACCTTGCCTTGGGACATTTTGTCCCCTTTCTATTATTTTTTTCTTCTTTTTTTTTTCTATTTCTTTTTTTCTTTTCCATATTATTTTTCTTTTCTTTTTTCTTTTGTTTTTCTCATTTTTTTTCTTTCTATATACAAGAGCATCAATGCATAAGGTTTTACATTTGATCAATACATGAGTATGTACCCAATTCCCAATATTTTCAATAACAATACAAAATACCCTTTTATTCACCCAATGTCCCAAGGTTCCCACACTTGAATGATACTCACACACACTAGCCTAAGCTAATCAAAGATCCAAATTAAGGGACAATTATTGTTTTTCGCTTTAAGGCTTGTAATGTGCTAAAATAAGAATAAGTGGGTTAAGCGTAGGCTCAAATTTGGCTAACAAAGGAAGATAGAAGGTAAGGCTATTTGGGTAAGTGAGCTAAATGAAATGATGGCCTCAATCATATAAATGCATGAATACACAAAATAATGGACATAGAGAATCAAACAAATCAAAGATTACACTCATAGAAAGAGAATAATGCACACAAGAAGGAAAAATAAGTGATTATAAGATATTGCTCTTGGGGCGCCAAAGCGACAAATGATATTGTTCCTCACAAAAGAATACACAACATTAGCGTCATCCGTTCGGGTCGGACGACCTCCCCACACTTAAAAGTTTGCACCGTCCTCGGTGCACTCAAAGATGAGCAAGGGGGTACGGCGACTCTCCGGATTGCTATGTGTTCTTTCTTCCGCTTCCATGGTTGCTTGTGGTGCATTCGTTATGAAAAACAAAAATATAACACCATAAGATGAGAAGATATAAAAGCAAGGAAGCATACATTGTTGGAATGAGGTGAATCACTAGAATGAGGTGAGTGAATTAGTGTGACATTAAGAAATATTAGGTGTGTGAATTCTAAATTACGCGGTTTAGAACACACATTTGTATAAAGAGCTATGTCACAAAAGAAGCATGCACTGTACTCATTCTAGTGTGCTTGAGATGCTTTAAGTAAGCTTGTAAGGTAAGACAAGCATTAGAGAAGCATGAAAGCATTCAAGTCAAACATATGGATGGATATAATCATGAACACAATGCATTAAGGTAAATGCACAACATCATCCATCAAGAGGTTTCCTAATCGAGGGAAAAGGATCCAAATCACATGGTGGCTAGCTACAACATGCAATTCAAAAGAGTTATAAGGTCGAAGACAATTCTCATCACTTGGTATTTTTCAAAAGGTAAGCATGAAGAACTCAAAACCAAGTAACAAAATATAACCTCAATCATAGAATCCAACAAAGATTATCTAAAAACATTCATGCTAAAATAGCATTTAGGCAATAAGGGATATAGCAATGTATAGTAAACAAAGTCAATACTCCAACACTTATAATGAAAAGAGAGAAAATAAAATGAAAACTAAACTAAAACTAGCTAATCAACTAACCAACTAACTAATTAACTAACTAACTAACTAACAACCAACTAAAATAAATGGTTATCGATGGTGTTTGGAAGTGTTGGATGAGGGGTAGAAGAAGGGAAGAAGAAAGGGGAAGGAAAGAAATAGAAAGAGGAGAAGAAAAGAAATGTGTTGAAGGAAGGTCATCGGCGCGTACGCACGCATGGCGCGCGCGCACGGATGGTGGTGCAATGGATGCGACGCATACGCGTACATGGTGCGTCGGCATCAATGGCTTATTTCGAGAGTGACGCGTACGCGTCATGTGCGCGTACGCGCGAGTTGGTTTGTGCGAAAGGCACAGTGCTAGCGCAGCTGAGGCATAACTCTCGGGTCAATGTATGGAGGAATGAAATTTTGCAATCCACGCGTACGCGTACATGGCGCACGCGCGTGGATGGTCGAAAACACTTGATGCACGCGTACGCGCATGGTGCGCATACGCGTGGATGGTGCTCTGTTTTTCAAAAATTTTTTTTTTCTATGTTTTTGCACCAATCCAAGCATTCTAAACCTCCAAACAGCTACCAAAATACCATAAAACCTTATTTAACATACTTAAACTACCAAACATACTCAACTAACTAAACAAAACATGAAATTAAGCTAATTCTACCAATATATACAAAAGAGAAAATGAAAGGATTTTACCATGGTACTTGATTCCACAAGTCCTAGCCAACTCCCAAGGGAAAGACTAGCTTTAGTGGTATCTAAATCAATTAGCAACTTCTAATTATTAATTGAGTCCTAAAAAGCATGTTTTCACATTCAAGCACAATTAAAGGAGAATATACAAAACCATGCTATTTCTTGAATAAATATGGGTAAAAGGTGATAAAATCCCCAAAAATCAATACAAGATAAACCCTACAAATGGGGTTTGTTAGTTATAGATGTAATGTTTGCTCACTGAGTTGCAAAACTCACCCTATTATATTCCCATGTTTTTCAGATACAAGAGTCATTCCAGGTTCCATTCCACCTGCCCCTCAGTAGATCTTAGTCATTTTGGTGAGCCCTTCTTCTTTTCAAGGGCTAAGTAATTATGTAATGGAACCTTTGCTCAAAATTTAGATTATGTCAATGCTCCATATGTCACAGGCAGGATCCTCATGTGGGTTATGTTATTTTGAATCTTGAACTGTTTAGATAGTAATTATAAGTTAGTTATATAAGACTTATGGACTTAACTATATACTCTAGTTATCAACTTGATATATATATATGATGCGTATTTTGGATATATGTGGTTGTGGATATAGTTGGAATATGCTGCTGTTGTTGTCTTTGGAAATGGATGTTTATTATTGATACAGGGAGTTAATATTTATGTTGGTAAGGTCATAGAAACAGAGGAGATTCTGTCCGTTTTTCTGAAAATTTGGTCGTTTGGCTTGCTGAGGGACTTGTCCCTTGAGCGCCAGTCATGGCTTGGTTCGGGTCATGACAAAGCGGTATCAGAGCTTTAAGTTTTCCTGTGTAATATGGAGCAAGTGTTCTTTAGTAAGATCACAATTGTGCAAATGGAAGCTGGCCCATTTTCACAAAGTGTGATGTTACTAGAGGCCTATAGGAAGTTGTCCTCAATCTTTTGGTCTGAAAATTCTTTCTGTCTGTCCTATTATCTTTGAACACCATATACGTATTTAGTTGGTAATCCAATCGCTTATTTACTCAATAGGTGAAAGATGCCACCTAAGAAAAGACGTGGTGGAGCTGTTAATGCTCTTGATACTGCTGAATCCAATAGGGCAGTTTCTCCGCCACTTGGAGCGCTTCGACAAAGGCCAAGGAGCCAAAGGATAGCTGATAGGCGCGAAGGAGAGAACCCCGCAGTAAGAGAGGCTCAACCGGACTTAGCGGCTAAATTAAGGGGAATGAATCAAACCCTTTATGCGGTATTACAGGTCCTAACAAATCAAAATAGGGGCGGAGCAGAAATTCCTAGTATGCCAAATCCTCAGCCTCATAGAGTTCATCAATTGTTTGGGGATCAAGAGTCGCCAATTGAAAAGTATTTAAAGTTGAATTCGTCCACTTTCAATGGAGATTCATTAGATGAAGATCCACAACAATATCTAGAGGATGCAAAGAAAGCTATTCGAGCTCTCAAGTGCACCAAGGAATGGGCTGTTGAGTTAGTATCCTACAACTTGCGTGGTTCAGCAAGATATTGGTATGAATCTCTTCTTGAGAGCAAAGAAGCTGCTGGACTTCCTCCTCCTTCTTAGGAAGAGTTCATTGAAGATTTTCTCGTTTGATTTTATCCAGCTAACAAGCAAGCAGAAGATGCAATTGCCTTTGAAAGATTAAGGCAAGAGAATATGACAGTGACTGAGTATGCTAAGGAGTTTACTAAACTTTCTAAGAGTGCTCCGTACTTGGTGAATTCAGAAGAGATGAAAGTTCGTCGTTTTGTTCTTGGATTCGCAAAACCTATGTTCACTACTCTTATGCCTGAGGTCAGACGCATGTCTTTTAAAGATGTCCTAAACTCTGCCTATGGAATTGAAGCTGGGATAGCGGAGAGAAATGCTTTTAAGGATGTTGGTAAGAAGCTTAAGATGAAGGGACAATTTTCTGGTGGAGCTAGTTCAGGAGGATTTTAGTCTCATCATGCTCAGACTAATCAGCAAGGTTATTCGGGTTATCGAGCTCGTCCTCAAACATCTTTCGGTGGGGTTTCTTCTTCTGGATCTGTTCCTATGAGTGTTTCGAGTCCAAGACCTTTTGTTGGGGGCACCCCTCAATCTAGCAGACATGGTTCTAATCAGACAAGACCAACTAAATCTTACTGCCAACAGTGTGGGATCTACCATTCCGGTATATGTTTCAAGGCTACTGGTGCATGTTTTGGTTGTGGTCAATCTGGTCATCTTAGGAGGGATTGTCCAAATCCTAGAGGAGGCTTTGCTCCAGGTATTGCACGTCCTACAACACCAATGCCATCATCTTCAGCCATGTCTATTAGAAATTCTTTTGGTCCTAGTGGCAGAGGAGCTGGTGGCAGGGGTCAGACTTATAACAGAGGAGGGAGCCAAAGAGGAAGAGGTCAGACGCGTGTGTATGCTTTAACACGTCAAGATGCTCAAGCTTCTAATGCTGTTGTAGCAGGTACTTTACAAGTTTGTTCTTTAGATGCTCGGATGTTATTTGATATGGGTTTTCATTATTCATATGTATCTCCACATCTTGCATCTCGTTTCGATAAACAACATGAACTGTTATCCCACCCATTTCATGTTGGCACTCCACTTGGAGTCTCCATGGTGGTTCGAGTCGTGTTTCGGTCTTGTGTTGTTAGAATTAATACGGTTGAAACTTTAGCTGATTTGATCCTTTTAGAACCAATGGAAGATATTGATGTCATCCTAGGCATGGATTGGTTAGCAGCTTGTCATGCTGATGTGGGCTGTTACTCCAAAACTGTGAAGTTTGACATACCGAGTATCTCACCTTTTGTTTTTAAGGGTGATGATTGTCCCATTTTAGCTAGCATCATCTCATCTATGAGTGCTATGCAATTGATGGATAAGGGAAATCAAGGATTTCTGGCAGTTGTTAGAGATGTTGATGCCGAAGTGCCTAGTCTTGATCAGGTTCCTATTGTTAGAGAATTCCTTGACGTGTTCCCTGATGAGCTACTGGGGATGCCGCCTGACCGTGAAGTTGAGTTTTCCATAGATTTAGCTCCGGGAGTCCAACCTGTGTCCATTCCTCCCTATCGTATGGCTCCAACTGAGTTACGAGAATTAAAAGTTCAATTGAAAGATATGCTAAAGAAAGGATTCATTCGTCCTAGCACTTCTCCGTGGGGAGCTCCTGTTCTATTCGTAAATAAGAAAGATGGAACGATGCGACTATGTGTGGATTATCGTCAACTCAATAAGATAACTGTTCGCAACAAGTATTCATTGCCAAGGATTGATGATTTGTTTGATCAACTTCAAGGAGCTACCTGTTTCTCAAAAATTGACTTGCGTTCAGGGTACCATCAATTGAAGGTAAAAGAGGAAGACATTCCAAAAACTGCTTTTTGTACTCGTTATGGGCACTATGAGTTCTTAGTAATGTCCTTTGGTCTGACGAATGCACCTGCAGCTTTCATGAACTTAATGAATCGAGTCTTCAAACCTTTCTTAGATTGATTTGTTATCATTTTCATCGATGATATCTTGGTGTATTCGAAAAGTGATACGGAGCATGAGTATCATTTGAGGATTGTGTTACAAACTTTAAGGGATCACAAGCTTTATGCTAAGTTTTCTAAATGTGAGTTTTGACTTGATCAAGTGACATTTTTGTGGCATATGGTATCAAAAGATGGAATCATGGTGGATCCAAAGAAGGTTGGAGCCGTTCAGAAGTGGCCAAGGCCTACTACAGTGACAGAAATTCGTAGCTTTCTAGGGTTGGCCGGCTACTATCGGCGATTCATCAAGGACTTCTCGAGAATTTCAGCACCATTAACCAAGTTAACTTATAAGAATGTGAAGTTTCAATAGTCAGAAGCTTGTGAGGAAAGTTTTCAGGCACTTAAGGCTTGTCTAACCTCAGCACCAATTCTTGTTTTACCTTCTGGGTCTAGGGGATTTTCAGTCTTTTGTGATGCATCTCGGATAGGACTTGGTTGTGTATTGATGCAGCATGGCCGCGTTATTGCCTATGCCTCGTGACAACTCAAGAAGCATGAGCAGAATTATCCAATTCATGACCTGGAGATGGCAGCAGTCGTTTTTTCTTTAAAGATTTGGAGACACTACCTTTATGGTGAGGCAACGGAGATGGATGGAGTTGCTAAAAGATTACGATTGTACTATTTTGTATCATCCTGGAAAGGCAAATGTTGTAGCAGATGCCCTCAGTAGAAAATCTATGGGTAGCTTAGCCCATATCACTCTTGCAAGGAGGCCAATTATTGAAGAAGTCCATCAATTGGAGGCCGGTGGAATTCAATTTGACCTTGGAGAATCAGGAGTTTTCTTAGCACATGTTCGAGCCCAATCTTCCCTAATAGAGCAGATCAAGGCTGCACAACGTGATGACCCAAAACTAAGGAAGCTTATAGAAGATGTTCGCAATGGGAGGAACTCAAACTTTTCTATTGATCAAGATGTTTTGCGTTGTGGTCAACGCTTATGTGTGCCAGATAACCACGACTTGAAGAAAGCTATTTTGGAGGAGGCTCACAATTCTAAGTATACCGTTCATCCAGGCTCCAATAAAATGTATCAAGATTTGAAACAATTATTTTGGTGGGAAGGCATGAAGAAAGACATAGGAGTTTTTGTTTCTCATTGCTTAGCCTGCCAACAGGTTAAAGCTGAACATCAAAGACCTGCTGGGTTATTGCAACAAATTAAGATACCTAAATAGAAGTGGGAAAGGATTACGATGGATTTTGTAACAGGTTTACCTCATAGTTTTAAAGGTTTTGATTCAGTTTGGGTAATTGTGGATAGAATGACAAAGTCAGCTCACTTTCTTCCGGTGAAAACAACTTTCAGTGTAGCTCGGTATGCTCAACTTTATGTTGATGAGATAGTTAAACTACATGGAATTCCAGAGTCCATTATTTCAGATCGCAGGCCCCAGTTTACCTCTCATTTTTGGAAATCTTTTCAAAAAGTGTTAGGAACTCGTCTAGATCTTAGCACAGCTTTTCACCCTCAAACTGATGGGCAATCAGAGAGGACGATCCAGACATTGGAAGACATGTTAAGGTGTTGTGTTCTAGATTTTGGTGAAAATTGGGACAGTTACCTACCTTTAATCGAATTCTCTTATAATAATAGTTATCAAGCCAGCATTCAAATGGCACCATTTGAGGCTCTTTATGGGAGAAGATGCAGGTCACCTATTGGGTGGTTTGAAGTTGGTGAGGTTAAGCTTTTGGGGCCAAATTTGGTACAAGATGCAGTTGAGAAGGTTCGTATAATAAGAGAACGTTTATTAGCAGCTCAGAGTAGGCAGAAGGCTTATGTTGATAACAGAAAGCGTAACTTAGAGTTTTCAGTGGGTGATCAGGTATTTTTTCGAGTGTCGCCTATGAAAGGAGTGATGAGGTTTGGGAAAAGAGGCAAGCTTAATCCTCGTTACATTGGTCCATTTGAGATTTTGGACAGAATAGGTGCAGTTGCTTATCGCTTGGCACTACTGTCTGAGTTGTCTATGATTCATCCAGTTTTTCATGTATCAATGATGCGTAAATACCTTTCCGACCCATCTCATGTGCTTGCACCACAAGCCATAGAGCTAAAGGAGGATTTATCATTTGAAGAGGAACCAGTGGCTATAGTTAATCGCCAAGTAAAGAAACTACGTTCTAAAGAGATAGCATCTATGAAAGTGGTTTGGAAGAATCATTCGATAGAAGAAGCAACTTGGGAAGTGGAGGACGCTATGCGCGATAAATATCCGTATTTGTTTGAGTCAGAAGGTAATTATCACACTTATCACCGTATATAAGTTCGAAATTCGGGGACTGAATTTCTTAGGGGAGAAAGAATGTTATAACCGAAGAGAGAGAGAGCAAAAAAAAAAAAAGGAAGAGGGAGTAAGTCACGTGACTCACCCCCCTCCCCAACCCCAGTTATTTCTCCCGAAACCCTTCCCTTTCTTTTCAATTTCATTTCTTCTTCCTTTCCATCTTCTCACATCTTCTTCTTAAAATCATACACTATCATTAAAACCACTTCTTTCATTTTACTTCCTTCTCCTTCTCTTCTCTATTTTATTCATTCAAATTTCATTTATCACAACCCTAAATCATGGAGTTTCAACTTGATTAGTGAGGAAGGTATTCAACCTTTGAGTTCCAATTTTTATTGAGGCTTTAAGGTAACTCTTTGACTCAATAATTAGCCATATTCCTAACTTTTTTCATCTCTATATTTATGGGTATGTATAAATCCGAATTAGGGTTATTAGGATTAGGAAATTTGGGGCTTTTGGTCAAGATGAGTAAGATTATGTTAATTGACAATGTTAGTAGCTCACAAACATCATTATTGTCATATTTTTAGAGTTGTAGGGTTATTGGACATCATTTGGTAGCTCGTTGGCGCGCTCAGAGTTGCTTCCGGTTCTTTGAAATCAAGTTGTGAGTGGATATTATATCTATAATTGTTTTTAAATATATTATTATCAATATTTTTGTTGAATCATTAATTTTGGAATTTGAAAATATTTTATTATTGTGATTTTTGAATTTTTGAAATAAATATTGATTTGTGAAACTTACAATTTTATAAAAATACACACGAGACGATATTTATATATTTTGTAAAACATACATGTTTTCTTATTTGACTTTATTAAATTTTAATTAAATTTTAGTATGCATTCTTATATATATATTTTATTTACTATGGAAATTTAGTAATATGTTATAATTATTAGAGATTTGTTATAAATGATTTGGTTTGGATTGGTTTGGCAGACTCTGACTAGAAAACCGTAGTTAACGACGGTTATGACGTTAATTTAGATGCATCTAACTCAGACCTCAGCTAGCAGGGGCGTTGCTAGCCCAACGTGTAGGCCACACGTTGGATCTGTTATACCGTACGGGCACACTAGAGGAAAAGGCTACCCTTAGAGGTGGAGCCGCCCTAGGTGTGTAATATTTGATTTGATTTGACTTCTGAAATGAAAACTCCCATTTCAGTTCATCCGCTTAACTACTTATCTATTTGTTTGCATAATTAATTAATATAAATTTCTCATCTTTGAAAGGAAATATAATTTTCAAGGTAAACTCTCTATTGTTTCGTGTGGGTTATAGATGTAATGTTTGCTCACTGAGTTGCAAAACTCATCCTATTATATTCCCATGTTTTTCAGATACAGGAGTCATTCCAGGTTCCATTCCACCTGCCCCTCAGTAGATCTTAGTCATTTTGGTGAGCCCTTCTTCTTTCCAAGGGCTAAGTAATTATGTAATGGAACCTTTGCTCAAAATTTAGATTATGTCAATGCTCCATATGTCACAGGCAGGATCCTCATGTGAGTTATGTTATTTTGAATCTTGAATTGTTTAGATAATAATTATAAGTTGGTTATGTAAGACTTATGGACTTAACTATATACTCTAGTTATCAACTTGATATATATATATATATATATATATATATATATGATGCGTATTTTGGATATATGTGGTTGTGGATATAGTTGGAATATGCTGCTGTTGTTGTCTTTGGAAATGGATGTTTATTATTGATACAGTGAGTTAATATTTATGTTGGTAAGGTCCTAGAAAAAGAGGAGATTCTGTCCGTTTTTCTAAAAATTTGGTCGTTTGGCTTGCTGAGGGACTTGTCCCTTGAGCACCAATCATGGCTTGGTTCGGGTCATGACAGAATTAATTTCGATTCATTTGTGAATTATTGAAGTTAACTTGATACCGCTGATAAGTATTGATCAAATTTTTTATTTTTTAAATAATTTAGATTCATTCTTTAGTTTAATTAAGGTTCATTTGGATAAAAAATAAATTCTTTAGAATGGACAATGTTGCTTTTGGTCAAATGCATTATTCCACCTATAGTTGTGTCAATCATTTTGGTTGTTGCATTCATAGTAGTTCTGCAATGTAAGAGAAAAAATGTTAAAACTCGTCGTGAGAGAAATTCGTCAACTTTGGAAACAAGAAGCCTTTCCTACTATGAACTTGTACGAGCAACTAATGGATTTAGCAAGAGTAATTTAATTGGAAAGGGTGGATTTGGATCTGTATATCAAGGGAAGCCCTCTGGTGGGTTGATTGTTGCAATCAAAGTGCTTGATTTGGATTCAGAAGCAACATCAAATAGTTTTGAAGTGCAATGCAATGCAATGAAAATGCTAAATCTACGCCATCGAAATCTTGTTATGATTATTAGCAGTTGTTCAAATGATGATTTCAAATCCTTGGTGATGGAGTTTATGCCAAATGGAAGTTTTGACAAATTGTTGTACTCACATGAGTATTGTTTAGATTTGACCAAATTTTTTATTTTTTAAGTAATTTCAATTTATTTCTTAGTTTAATTGAGGTTCATTTGGATTCGGAAATAAATTTGATGTGTTTTTATTGATGATTGATTTTTTTTACTATTTGTTCAAATCTGAACTAATTTCAGTTTATTTATGTGTTAATTGAGGTTCACTTGATGCTACTGACAAGTACTGATAAAATTTTTTTATTTTTTAAGTAATTTTGATTTATTTTTTAGTTTAATTGAGATTCATTTTGGTCCAAAAATGAATTCGATGTGTTTTTGTTGATGATTGAGTCTTTTTTTTTATCAAAGAAAAATGAAATTATTCATTATTAATTTATTCAATCATATTAGATTCCATTCCATTCCATTCAATTTGTCTTGAAAATCATCCCAATCATTGGGACAAATTATTCATCGACCTAAACTGCAAATGAACTAAAATATTATTGTAACAACACCATTGTGTATAACAAATGAACCAAAAATTGTGCATTCTATATGATGAGTTTGGAAAACTCTAAACTAAATTGATGATGATCAAACATTATTAACAGCAAAATTATTAAGCTAATCTTGATTAATGTGTTAATTAAATTAATTTTGTTGTGCAGGTTTTATTGGGCCGAAAATAAATGAAATACAGCAGGCCCAAAGAAAGCTTTCCTATCTGTTCATTGCTTGATCCAAAAATTCATCAGGAAAGCAAATGTTACTATTGGGCCAGAATTTAAATAGTATCATAAGCCCAATTTGTTTTGCATGCATGGTCCGAAAGAAAAAAATGGATTTGGGGCACAATGATGAAAACCCAACTCGTTGAATTTTGGTTGCATGCTTCCAACGGACTTCACACATTAACTTATTATGGAATTCAAATTTTATAAAGAAAAGTTAATGCAGTCTTTGGGAATATGAAAGAGAAAAAGTCAAGTGATATGATGGCAATTAATGGTAGCTTACACGCTACTACACAAGCATGGAGAAATGCACCTAAATTAATTTATCTATCATAACACTCATAGCTTTTCTTTTCTCTTTCTTCTCTCTATTTGCTTCTCTTCTTTTCGGTCATTGTCCAGGAAACAATGGAAGCTATGTTCATCTACAAAGAAAAAGAAGAAGTTGCATGCATCAAGACCATCAAGCTAATGATGACAAGAAACATACTAAAATAAAAATGAGCTGTGGCTAAGATACTCGCCAAATGTGGTTAGATTTGGTGAGGTTATCTTGAGCTCTTCATGCTCAAAAAGGGAAGATGAAGATTCGGCCAGCAAGGGAGATTCTTGAAGGATGGCTTGTCTTTGATTCTGCTCAACCACCACAGGAAGTAACTAGAGTGGCGAAGTGATGGTTGAGGCAGAGATTGAAGCAGATGAAGTCATTTTCATCATGAAGCATCAAGGGCCAGAAATCCATCTTGGAGAGCAAGCCAAGGATGGAGAGCTCGGATTGATGAAGGGTGATGATCAAGAAAGGACCAGAGGTAATTGTATGTTGGGTTTTGTATGGTTATCTCTTCTCTCTCTATGTGGCCAAACCGGTTCTGTTTGTTGAAGGAGGAAGAAGTTGGTTTGGGTGTTGGCTTCAAGTGTGGAGGCTTCCCTCTTCTTTAAAAAGAGAGAACAGCCACTGTTTGGAGCAAGGAGAAAATTTGAGAGTGCAAGGTACAGTGTTCTCAGAGCTACCTGAGCTAACAGTTTTCTCTTCTCCTTCAATGTATTCTGTTTTGTATTTTTCTGTTTAATTTTGTCATGTCTTGAGTCTCATGGAAAAAGGCAAACAATGAGGTTTGTATGAAAAACCCATAGAGCGGAAAAAGGCAGAGAGTGCAAAATTAAAAGAAAAAGCCATAGATGTCTTAGAATTCCTTTGTTCATCTATGTTGTGTTTCATGATTCTGTGGGAATCCCCTTGTAAGTTGGGTTAGCACTTTACAGTTTGTAATCAGGTTGATTATAGTGAAATTCCATCATTGTTGTGATGGAGACTGGATGTAGGCTGCACTGCACTTAGCAGCTGAACCAGGATATATCTGTGTGTAATCTTTCTTCTCTCCTACTCCATTTCTGTTTTCTACTGCACAGGAGCAAAAACTAAAATGTCTCGTGCCAAGTGACGAGACAAAACAAAAAGTCTCGTGGCTAGGGACGAGATAAAAGAAAAAGTCTCGTGTCCAGAGACGAGCCAAAACAGAAAAGTCTCCTCTGAGTTCAGCAAGTGTTAGCAAAAAAAAGGGGCTAAGATTCAACCCCCCCTTCTCTTAGCCACTGAAACCATCAATTGGTATCAGAGCTTGGTCTCAAAGAGATCAAGCTTTGCAGCTTAGAGTAAAGATCCTTATGGTGGAAAACAGTGGTGCAAATGTGGTATCCTATAATCTGACTGAAGGTCAATCAAGCAACAGACCACCTCTTTTCAATGGGAAAAATTATACCTATTGGAAGGAGAGGATGAAGATATTCATGCAAGCAGTAGATTACAGACTGTGGAAAATCATCTTGGAAGGACCTCAATATCCAACTGTTACAAGTGCCGAAGGAGTGGTTTCTCTCAAACCAGAAGCAAGCTGGACTGAGGAAGATAGGAAGAAGGTGGAGTTAAATGCCAAGGCAGTAAACCTACTCAATTGTGCTATCAGCTTCGAGGAGTACCAACGGGTATCAAGATGCACAACGGCAAAGGAAATCTGGGACAAATTGCAAATCACCCATGAAGGAACCACCATTGTAAAGAAGACTCGGACAGACATGTTGAATAGAGAGTATGAAATGTTTGCAATGAAGGAAGGAGAGTCCATTAATGAACTGTTCGAACGGTTCAATGCCATCATTGTTGGCTTAGATGCTCTGGGAATTACACATTCTGAATCTGTGCTAGTGAGAAGAGTGTTGAGATGTCTCACAAAAGAGTGGGAAACAAAAGCCTTAATTATTTCTGAGAGTAGTAGCTTAGATTCCATGACAGTTAATGATTTGAGAGGAAATCTTCTTGCTTTTGAAAATACCTATTTGAAAAAGGATACAAAAAAGAAAGGAATTGCTTTTTCTTCTATGACTAACCCTCTGGATGATGAATCCAGTGATAACTCTTCTGAAAATGAGTTTGTGTTGTTTGCAAAAAAATTTAGGAAAATGGCAAAGCTCAAAGGCAAAGGCAGCAGCTCAAGGAGAGTGAAGAAAGACCTCAGCAAAGTAACTTGCTACAATTGCAAGGAAATGGGGCATTTCAAATCTGATTGTCCCAAGTTGAAGAAAGAGGAAAAGCCGAAAAGAGGAAAGAAGAAAGGACTGATGGCCTCATGGGAAGACTTGGAGAATGACTCCGATGATGATGATGAAGAAACCGAGACCAAGTCACAAACATGTCTCATGACAGACCACATAGATCAGGTATTCTTTCATAACCCTAATACTGAAGATCTTCATCTTTTGATAGACCACCTTTCTGAAAAAATAAGATGTTTTCTGCTAGAAAATCAAGAACTTGAACAACAAATTACCATTCTTAAGGCTGAAAATAGTTTTCTAAAAGAAAAAGTAAGAGAGGCTGAAACTGCTTGTGATCTTGTTGAAGAAAATAAGCAGTTAAGAGCCCAAATTAGAAGCTGTGAAAGTAACCATTCTGTTCTTGCATATGTGGATTGTTTTAAGCAAAATGAAGAGTTGCTTAAAGAGGTTAAAAGACTTAAGGAAGACTTAGCCAAGTTCACACAAAGTTCCGAAAGTCTGAATCACATCTTGGCTAGTCAAAAACCTCTTTATGATAAGGCTGGGTTGGGGTTCTATAAATCTGAAAAATCACATTTTGAAAATATTGCTTCATCTTCTAATGATACAAGATTTCAAGATCCCACCTACTTTAACAAAACATCAACTCCAAGATTTTGTAGACTATGCAATCGGAATGGACACTTTCCCATTCAATGCTTTTTC
>NC_029786.2:90546218-90547591 GCF_000816755.2 Arachis ipaensis
AAAAATTTTTCTTCTTGTATAAATGATGTTCTCCTTGTACATGGCTTGAAACATAATTTACTTAGTGTTAGTCAACTATGTGATTTGGGTTTTGAAGTTATTTTTAAGAAGTTTGTTTGTTTAGTTGTTTGTGAGAAAACTGGGAATGTTCTCCTTGAAGCTAAAAGATGCAATAATGTGTATGGATTAACTCTTGAAGATTTAAAGGAACAAAATGTAACATGCTTCACATCTTTTGAATCTGAAAAATGACTTTGGCATAGAAAGTTGGTACATGCTAGCATGTATCAAATTTCTAAGCTAGTCAAAAGAAATTTGGTTAGAGGAATTCCAAACATCAAGTTTGATAAGGATCTTACTTGTGATGCTTGCCAATTGGGCAAACAAGTAAAATCCTCTTTTAAATCAAAAGACGGAATCTCAACCAAAAGGCCATTAGAGATGTTACATATTGATCTTTTTGGTCCTACTAGAACTCAAAGTTTAGGAGGTAAACACTATGGTCTTGTGGTGGTAGATGATTACTCTAGATTTGGTTGGGTACTTTTCCTTGCTCATAAGAATGATGCCTTTCATGCTTTTTCCACCCTTTGTAAGAAAATTCAAAATGAAAAGGATTTGAAAATTGCCCATTTGAGAAGTGATCATGGAAGAGAATTTGAAAATCAAGATTTTGAAAAATTCTGTGATGACTTAGGGATTTCTCATAATTTTTCATGCCCTAGAACCCCCCAACAAAATGGGGTGGTTGAAAGAAGGAATAGAAGCCTTCAAGAAATGACTAGGGCTATGTTATGTGAGAGTGAAATTCCTAAATTCTTATGGGCTGAGGCTGTGAACACAGCATGTTATATTTTGAATAGAACAATCATTAGAAAAGGGTTAAAGAAAACACCTTATGAGCTATGGAAAGGAACCCCTCCAAATCTTAAGTATTTTCATGTTTTTGGATGCAAATGCTTTGTGCTTAACAATAAGGAAAACCTTGGAAAATTTGATCCAAAATCATATGAAGGAATGTTTGTTGGATATTCCACCACAAGCAAGGCCTATAGAGTTTATCTCAAGGAGCATAGGACAATAGAGGAATCCATACATGTTACTTTTTGTGATTCTAACTTAATTCCCAGTATTGTGAAGGATATTGATTCAGATTGTGAAGAGGCTGGAACAAATAAAAAAAATCCCAAATCTGTGCAAAATGAAGAATCTGTCAACCCGGTTCTGTCTCGTCAGATTGGAGGAGACACTTCCATTTTGTCTCCTGAGCAGGCACGAGCAACTGAAACAGTGAGACCACCAGAAGTTCATCAAAGCTCTACATCTGTCCGAAAGCCTAGAGAATGGAAGTCTATGAAGGGTTATCCTCATGA
>NC_029786.2:90548482-90552076 GCF_000816755.2 Arachis ipaensis
CACCCTTATCAAGGAGGAGGCTACAACCAAGGAAGTGGACACAATAATCAAAATTGGAAAGACAATCATCAACAAGGGAATAGGGACAACAACAACAATGGAGGTCAAAGATGGAATAACAACTCGCAAAATTTCTCACAAAACCGACCATACAACTTACAAAATCAACCATACAATCAACAAAACCCACAAAGAAACTACCAAACATATCAACCACAACATCAAAGACCACCACCCAACCAATCACAAGCTCCTCAACTCACATATGCAACCACCCCCTCCAATCAAGACGAAACACTCCGGACCATCATCCAAGGCCAAAAGGAATTACAGAACACACTTGCTTCCGGCCTCACCGGCCTCACCTCTAAAGGAGAAGGGAATTCGGACCCGGTGACCTAGTCCTTCTCTACAATTCAAGGTTGAGATTACTACCCGGAAAGCTTAGATCAAGGTGGGATGGGCCCTACCAAGTGGAGAAAGTAGAACCTTATGGAGTCTACCACTTGCGCCACCCATCGAGCCCGAACATCTTCAAGGTAAACGGGCACCGTCTCAAATTGTATCATGGTGAGCAAAGAAAGAACGTCAAGGAATTTGAAGTGTTCCTCTTGAGGGATGCAACTCTTGAACAAACACTATAAGCTACTGAAAGTCCAACTTAAGGACGTTAAACAAAAGTGCTAGGTGGGAGACACCCCACCATGGTAAGATCTTCCTTTGAGACTTGTACATAGACACTTGACTTCATGTTTGTTAGCTAGATTTTTATGACAACTCCCCTTCATTTGTTGACTTCATTTGCTATAGTGCTTAAGTGGCTGTATGGAGGGGGGGTTGGAAATGTCAAAAAAAAAAAATGCTGTAAACACTTGCAAATTTAGAAAAACCCACCCCTCTGCGCGTGCGCGCACTTGGCGCGTCCGCGCACATGGGCGAAATCTGCCAATCGACGCGCAAGCGCACTGTGCGCGTCCGCGCCGATTGCCTTGCTGCCCTCCTAGTACATCCTCCAGAGAGTTAAGCCACTCTCAAGCCTACACTAAGCCACCAGCCCAGCACCTTTGCCGCGTGCGCGCACCTGGCGCGCACGCGTCCATATAAGGCAAGCACGAAATGCGCGCGCGCCGCAGCCGCGCACGCACCCTTTTACTCTACACCCCTCTCTGGGCCAATTGACAGAGAGTTGAGCCCCCTCCAGGCCCCTCTCATGCCTGAGGCACAACCACGAGGACACGCGCGCGCACTGTGCGCGCGTGCGCCAAAAAGCGCTGAAGAAATCTCTGGTACTTCGTCCAGAGACTCATGCCACCCCTATGCCTCTCTTGTGCCGCCAGCCCAAGCGCATGGACGCGCACGCGGAATGTGCGCGCGCGCGTCCCTAGTCCACCCCGCTCCCTGCGCGAGCGCGCACCGTGTGCGCACGCGCCGGTGATCGAAATTAAACAAACTCCTAGTGGTACTTTTATTTACCAAGAAAAGTATGCAAAAGAACTTATTAAAAAGTTTGGCCTAGAAAATTCCAAAGCAATGGGTACACCAATGCATCCCAACACAAAACTTGAAAAGGATGATGATGGTCAAGATGTGGATGAAACAAGGTATATAGGAATGATAGGTTTACTCATGTACCTTACCTCCTCTAGATCGGACATTGTCCAAAGTGTGGGTGTATGTTCAAGGTTCCAATCTCACCCAAAAGAATCCCATCTCACAGCTGTTAAGCGCATCATTAGATATATTAAGGGAACTTGTGATTATGGATTGTGGTATCCTAAATCTGATGACTTTTGTGCAGTAGGGTTTTGTGATGCAGATTATACGGGAGATAGAGTGGATAGAAGAAGCACGTCCGGCATGTGTTGCTTCCTTGGAAGCTCACTCAACATGTGGTCAAGCAAGAAACAGGCCACAGTGGCTTTATCCACCGCTGAAGCAGAATACATTTCCGCATCTGCATGTTGCACTCAATTAATTTGGTTAAAAACACAATTGGAAGATTACAAATTAAAAATCAATAGTATACCCTTATTTTGTGATAATATGAGTGCAATAAACATTTCAAAAAATCCTGTTCTGCACTCAAGAACCAAGCACATTGAGATAAAATATCATTTTATTAGGGAACATGTGCAAAAGGGTACTATTGATATTCAATTTGTAAAATCTGAAGACCAAATTGCTGATATTTTTACAAAACCCCTCTGTGAAGACAGATTCTGTATCTTGAGAAAAAGTTTGGGAATGTTTGATTTAAGTTTCATTGAAAACTTGTAAATTTTTTTTAACTCTGCCCAGTTTTGTCTCGTAGGTTTGGACGAGATAAAAATGCAAGCTTGATGAAGGAGTTATGATCAAGGGGGAGGCAACGCAGAATTCAAAATTTTATGGACCCCACCAAAATTCCTTGACCCCACCTTAACAGTTATGGCAGTTATCTCTCTACAAATAAGAATCTCCTTCTTGTGTCATCAAATCTTTTTTGGAAGTGGTTATTGTCAAATCAAAATCCTTCTCTCCATCTAATCCCTTGATTTAAGGCAACAACTTTTCAGTTTTAGATTTCAAAAGTTAAAAGGGAAATCATTTTTTGGGTAATAACCACCCATAATGGTCATTAACCGCCCACTAATGGTCATTACTCTCGTCATATTCTCTCTCCAAACCTCATTTAATTCGTCGCTCACCTTGCTTCTCTCTCCCACTCAATTCGGTTATCTCCCTAACCTTTCATATTCCATTCTTCCATCACCATGAAAAAGAAAACTGCGCCAAGAAAAAGTGAAAGGCTTCTATTCTCTCAAAAACAGTCTACTCCACAATCACACACACACATTCATATCCATTCTACATCATCTTCATCACCCTCACCCCCATCAAAACGCACAGACACAATGAGAAGAAAGGTCATTGCCACAAAAACTTCCTCAAGGAAGAAGAAAAGTGTTCCCGTGACAGAAGAAGAGGAGTCTCATACTTCTCCCATTCCTTCCCCTCCACAATCACCACCAAAGAGATCAACTCCCCATACATCCGAGAAGAGTGCTCAAAAGACGAAGGGTTTTGTTCTTCACGACACCACCGAACCTCCAAACTTGGAATCCCTGGAATTCAGAAACAAGTATGGCAAGACTCACTCCCACTTTGATCCTAGCAGATTCAACTCTTGCACTTCTTTTGAGTTTCACAATGAGGTTATGGAAAAACGTCACCTATGTACAACCTACCTTGTGAATCTCGGCACTCTCACTAACAAGGGCATCAACATCTCCTCTCTGTTTGAACTCCTCAACTGGAAGCCCCTTCTTCTCATTCAGAAACCAGTCTATCCTGGCCTCGTCTGAGAGTTCTACGCCAATATGCGACTCATTGATGACACTCTTCATTCCTATGTCAAAAGGGTTCAAATAGCCTTGATTCTGAGACCATTGGAGCGGCCCTGGGCTTCAAGGATGAAGGACCACGAGCGTATATGGTAGACAAATGGGATACACAAGTCGGCGTTTCATACAAAGCAGTTCTTCAGCATATTTGCGAGAACCTTTCTGGCTTGCATGGAACGATTCCAACCCACAAAGCTCTAGGACCAGTCAA
>NC_029786.2:90553730-90569716 GCF_000816755.2 Arachis ipaensis
CACTCTTCATTCCTATGTCAAAAGGGTTCAAATAGCCCTTGATTCTGAGACCATTGGAGCGGCCCTGGGCTTCAAGGATGAAGGACCACGAGCGTATATGGTAGACAAATGGGATACACAAGTCGGTGTTTCATACAAAGCAGTTCTTCAGCATATTTGCGAGAACCTTTCTGGCTTGCATGGAACGATTCCAACCCACAAAGCTCTAGGACCAGTCAACTCTCTGCTTCACCGAATCATCACCCATATTTTGACTCTCCAAAGCGGCTCACACAACCGAGTAACATTTTCTGACTGTCTCATATTATTTGCTTTGGTTACCTCTACTCCTATATCTTTTGGCTATATTATAATTAGGCATATGTGGGATTCTGTTAGAAGTACCAAAAAGGCTAATCTGCCTTATGGTATGTTTTTAACAAGAATTTTTGAATACTTTAAAGTTGATCTGTTGAATGAGGCAGTGGAAAACAAAGTATCCTCAATTAGAGGAGGAGGAGCGACTAAGGGAACCAAAGGGGGCAAATCTGTGGGATCGGATAGTGACAATGAGACTCGGCCAGAGTCTTCCAAAACAGTCAAATCCATCAAAGAAATTTTGGGTGAATTCTCAAACATGGCAGACATGATGATTCAATCTCACAAAGAGGCTCGCAAGCAAGCATCTGAAAGCGAGAAAGCTTGGAAAAATTGCAAAGAAAGGGTCGGCCTGATGTTAGCAACCCTTAAGGAGGATCTGGGCGATAA
This sequence comes from Arachis ipaensis, assembly GCF_000816755.2. Classification (NCBI taxonomy): domain Eukaryota; kingdom Viridiplantae; phylum Streptophyta; class Magnoliopsida; order Fabales; family Fabaceae; genus Arachis; species Arachis ipaensis. The sequence goes on from NC_029786.2 coordinate 90,554,478, forward strand.
CAGTAAAGAAGGCGCTGAGGACTCAGCTTTTCATCTATCAGATGATTGATGACTATTGTTTTAATGTTATTTGATATTGGCTCCATTAGGCTCAATCTGTTTTTTGTAGGAGCATGACTTGATACTCACTGCTCTAGGATAATCTCTAGGATACTATGATATACTTCTGCTACTTTATCTTGAATATTTTGTTGTGTTGATCATATTTTGTGCAGGTGCCCCCGTGATGACAAAAGGGGGAGGAGATTAAGTTTCTAAAATTGAAACTGGAACAGGGGATGAATTTTTCAAATTGAAAATTCATGATCACCCTTGTTCAAAAAATGCATGTGTTATTGCATTTGTTTTACCATAGTCACTGCTGCTTGAACTACATATGGTATTTGGTTTATGATGATGTTTGATTTATTTTGATGCCTGGCTGTTGATTCATCATTGATAAACTTGTTGGATTGAAAACTTATTTTTGGCAGTTCCTTTAAACTATATAAAGTATAAAAACTGCCTTGTTTTGATCATGTGTACTTCAAATATTTTTTCATCATTTTGTTTGCTCTGATATCCTAACAGGAAAATGTTTGAAAAATATTTGGATACTATTTTGATGTATGAAAATGTTTGAGCAGAAAATCAGTTTATGATATCAAATGAGTTTTGATTATCAATTAAAACTGCTCATAAATCAAGCATTTAGCATCATATAACATGCTAAATAACATTGTTCTTTAAGCTTGATTAAAATGTTACAGGTTAACGCTCCCCTTGGAAAAACAAGCATACATCAAGGGGGAGCTATGTGACATTTAGAAAGGGGGAGAAATTCAATCTTCAAAGGGAGTATTCTTTACTCAATTTTTTTTTCCATTTCAATTTTAATAATGTTTGTCATCAAGGGGGAGATTGATGAGTTTGGAAAACTCTAAACTAAATTGATGATGATCAAACATTATTAACAGCAAAATTATTAAGCTAATCTTGATTAATGTGTTAATTAAATTAATTTTGTTGTGCAGGTTTTATTGGGCCGAAAATAAATGAAATACAGCAGGCCCAAAGAAAGCTTTCCTATGTGTTCATTGCTTGATCCAAAAATTTATCAGGAAAGCAAATGTTACTATTGGGCCAGAATTTAAATAGTATCACAAGCCCAATTTGTTTTGCATGCATGGTCCGAAAGAAAAAAATGGATTTGGGGCACAATAATGAAAACCCAACTCATTGAATTTTGGTTGCATGCTTCCAACGGACTTCACACATTAACTTATTATGGAATTCAAATTTTATAAAGAAAAGTTAATGCAGTCCTTGGGAATATGAAAGAGAAAAAGTCAAGTGATATGATGGCAATTAATGGTAGCTTACACGCTACTACACAAGCATGGAGAAATCCACCTAAATTAATTTATCTATCATAACACTCATAGCTTTTCTTTTCTCTTTCTTCTCTCTATTTTCTTCTCTTCTTTTCGGTCATTGTCCAGGAAATAATGGAAGCTATGTTCATCTACAAAGAAAAAGAAGAAGTTGCATGCATCAAGACCATCAAGCTAATGATGGCAAGAAAATATACTAAAATAAAAATGAGCTGTGGCTAAGATACTCGCCAAATGTGGTTAGATTTGGTGAGGTTATCTTGAGCTCTTCATGCTCAAAAAGGGAAGATGAAGATTCGGCCAGCAAGGGAGATTCTTGAAGGATGGCTTGTCTTTGATTCTGCTCAACCACCACAGGAAGTAACTAGAGTGGCGAAGTGATGGTTGAGGCAGAGATTGAAGCAGATGAAGTCATTTTCATCATGAAGCATCAAGGGCCAGAAATCCATCTTGGAGAGCAAGCCAAGGATGGAGAGCTCGGATTGATGAAGGGTGATGATCAAGAAAGGACCAGAGGTAATTGCATGTTGGGTTTTGCATGGTTATCTCTTCTCTTTCTATGTGGCCGAACCGGTTCTGTTTGTTGAAGGAGGAAGAAGTTGGTTTGGGTGTTGGCTTCAAGTGTGGAGGCTTCCCTCTTCTTTAAAAAGAGAGAACAACCACTATTTGGAGCAAGGAGAAAATTTGAGAGTGCAAGGCACAGTGTTCTCAGAGCTACCTGAGCTAACAGTTTTCTCTTCTCCTTCAATGTATTCTGTTTTGTATTTTTCTGTTTAATTTTGTTATGTCTTGAGTCTCATGGAAAAAGGCAAACAGTGAGGTTTGTATGAAAAAGCCATAGAGTGGAAAAAGGCAGAGAGTGCAAAATTAAAAGAAAAAGCCATAGATGTCTTAGAATTCCTTTGTTCATCTATGTTGTGTTTCATGATTCTGTGGGAATCCCCTTGTAAGTTGGGTTAGCACTTTACAGTTTGTAATCAGGTTGATTATAGTGAAATTCAATCATTGTTGTGATGGAGACTGGATGTAGGCTGCATTGCACTTAGCAGCTGAACCAGGATATATCTGGGTGTAATCTTTCTTCTCTCCTACTCTATTTCTGTTTTCTACTGCACAGGAGCAAAAACTAAAATGTCTCGTGCCAAGTGACGAGACAAAACAAAAAGTCTCGTGGCTAGGGATGAGATAAAAGAAAAAGTCTCGTGTCCAGAGACGAGCCAAAACAGAAAAGTCTCCTCTGAGTTCAGCAAGTGTTAGCAAAAAAAAAGGGGCTAAGATTCAACCCCCCTTCTCTTAGCCACTGAAACCATCACTATAAACTCAAAAACTCTTGCATTCTATTCAAATTTGTAAACAAAACTGTTCTTAGCAAAGAATGATGAAATTATTCATTAATACTTTATTCAATTGTATTAGATTCTATTCCATGCCATTCAATTTAAAATTGTTGAAGATGACGATAACGAAAGAGAAAAATAACAAAAAAAAAAAAAGAAGAAGAAAGAGGAGGAGGAGGAGGAAAGAAGAACCTACGTGTACGAATTTGGAAAAAGAAAAAGAAGAAGAAAAAGCGGCAACACAAGCGCAAAAGAAAAACATGCACGCATGTACCTAAATAATTTAGTTGGACTTGGTTGGTAATATAACTTGGATGCAAAGCATTGTTGTTGTTATCAAGGTTGCGAGAACCGGACCGGTCAATAAACCGGTGAGGTCACTGGTTCAATGGTTCACTGGTTTGACCGAGATTCAACCGGGGTTCAACCGGTTTAATTAAATATTAAATAAAATTATTAAAAAACTTAAAATAATCTTTAAGTATATAAATTCAATGATCTCTAACTTAATAAAATTTAATATTTCACATAATAAAATATCAATTACTTAATATTAGAGGTTTACAAACAACTTCAGACATCAAAGTTTATAAGTAAACAAAAAATAAAAGTACATAATGACAAACCCATAATGTTCTACATTCAAAAGATACAATTACTAGCAAGTTTTCAACTAATCAAAGGTGCAACTCATCAAAAATCATAATTATCATTAAGTGTTCCAACATCTCCATCATAAACAGGTAATCCAAAGCCACCATCATCAGAAGTACCACCAAAAAAAGCTGTATTTGAAGAATCAGCAACATTAGGGAAATCCACATCAAGTTCCACATCAAGTTCCTTGTTATTTTTGTCATACTTCACTGTAAAATACTGCCAAGCTGGATCGGATTTACCTCTGGATGAACCAGTTTGAGAATCTTGTGGCTGTGGGTTACTTTGTGATTGTTCCATCTATAACAATCAGAAAACCAAAGACCAGAAAACTTCAGACAACCATGAAAATAATCAAAATATTCATCATGAAGCAACAAACAGAAGCAGCAAAACATATTCAAAGTCAATAACAGCAATGATGAAAATAATGAAGCAGCAAACAGAAGCAGGTAACACAAGCAGCAATGCAAAACAGAAGCAGGTAACAGAAGCAGCAATGCAAAACAGAAGCAGCTACCAGAAGCAGCAAAAAATATTCATCATGATTCATGAAGCAGCAAGCTAACAGAAGCAGCAATGCAAAACATATTCAAAATAAAAAACATCAATCCTGAAAATCAAGGGGGGCTCAGAAAATCAAAATCCAAAATCAAGCATAGAACAGGCGAGCACAGAACAAGATCAGAACCTCAGAAAATCAAACTCAAGAAGCATAGGTGAAAGAACAGAGTCTTACCTAATTCGGAAGGAGGCGAGCTCGGCCGGTGGTCGTCGGCTGCTGTCGATGGTTGTGGGTGGCGACGAGGAGACGGGCTCGGCTGGTGGTGGTAGCTGTTGCTCTCGATGGTTGTGGGTGGCGACGAGGAGGCGGGCTCGGCCAGTGGTGGTCGCGGGCTCGGCTATGGTGGCCTTGGTGGCCTTGATGGCTGTGGGTGGCTATGGACGCTGGCGCGCTGTGGGTGGCCGGTGGCTATGGACGCTGGCGCCGAATCTGGGGAAGAAAGGGAACTGGGGAAGAAAGGGGAAGAAAGGGGGGGGAGTATCAGATTAGGGTTAGGGATACATTTCACGAACGTTATTCTTTTTTCTTTTTTTTTTTAAATGCCAAAACGACGTTGTTTGGCATATGAATTTGCAAACTATTGAACCGCTAAAATACCGGACGGTTCTTCCGGTTCGCCGGTTAACCGCCGGTTCGACCGATTTTTAGGAAAAGAAGAGGGAGGAGGAGGGGGGGAGGAGGAGGAGGAGGAAAGAAGAACCTACATGTACGAATTTGGAAAAATAAAAGGAAGAAAAAGCGGCAACAGAAGCACAAAAAAAACATGCACGCATCCAACTAAATAATTTAGTTGGACTTGGTTGGTAATATAACTTAGATGCAAAGCATTATTATTATTATCGTCATTAGAATTCATTGTTTTTAGTCATTACTTAGCTATTAATTCAATTTCTTTAGTCTAGTAATTTAACAACATATTTTATCCGATGAATATTAGAGGATCATCAGAATTTATTATTTTTTGTCATCAGTTAACCAATAATACGAATTCTGATGCTAACGGGAGGTTTTGCCAGTAACTCGCGAATACTTTTGTCGTTATTTAATATTTTTTTTGTCGTCTACGATATTTTTTATTTTGTAGGATGAAGACTAATTTATTACGTATCTAAGCTCTATTTAAAGATTTAGCACAAAATAATGAGTTATTGCATATATAAGATGGAATTTAAACTTCTGACACTTTTTTTAAGAAGACAAGTGAGCTGAATAATCAACCAATTCAGGTTAATTCTCTATTTAATATTTATAATACAAAAACTGATGTAAAGTTATATTTTATGACAAATAGATCATAAATAGATATTAAATAGAATTTTTTAGTCGAAATACTCTAATTATAAATTTTAAATTCTAAATTCTAAATTCTAAATATATCCGCCAATGGCATTCAATTGCTCTGCCAAAGATTTTGTTACAGGGGACTCTGTTTATAGTGATGAAATTTATGATACATTTATATTCCATGTCCAAGTCTCGGACAAGAGGTATTTGATGATCATTGCCCTGTTGAGTTGAGTCTTAATACTCCATTGGAAATCTCTGAACCTCAAGGTTTAAAGGCATATAATCTACTGAAGAAACATATGTCAAAATGGAAACAGCATTTTGATTTGTATTCAATCTAGATTTGAAAGAGGTAGTTAACAGGTGATCCTTAATTCTTTTGTCCTTGTCCCCACAGATAAACGCAGATGAGTTTTTATCCTCTGAAAGAGATTGTGTTGTATTTGCAGTCTCTTCAAATGCGTTGTATTTGGGTGTTGAAGCAAGTTTGAGGTCAGCTTTCATAATTTTCTTGGTAGAATCAGAAGTCTCCTTTTAATACTTTGTCTAACACATCTAGTGATTCTTAACCTGCCATAGCATGGTTTTAACTTGGCTGTGGAAGATCTTTTATCTCCTCATACAGTCATACTAGAATGCAATAACATATTTGACTCTTGTAAAGTACATTTTCAAAATTTTGTTGCAGTTTTATGCAGGGGGTCTAGGGAAAAGTTGGATTGGGGCTAACTCGGTTAAACTAATTTGGTTCATGGTTGACAATTTTGTCAACTAAAATGACTCATCCATATAATTAGATTTACAGGGTCTAGATAGAGCTTTATTTAAACCGAGGAAACAAATACAAATTTGCAAGGCGACGGTTTTGAACTATATACATTATATATAGAAAAATAAAATGCTATGCATATATCTGCACAATCTCTTTTATCTTAGTATGTAAAAGTTAAGACTATTGATTAGGTTCGCTAATGGCTTGAGCAAGATTTTCTGATTCTCTCATTAAAATGTACTAGTTAGTAGCGGTCTAAAAGTTAAGTGCATCTCATGTTGCATCATCTATGGAGCCAATACTTGTATTACCCCTGCCATCAATTTTTCATGATATACAAAGTGTCTAAACATAACTTAGTGCATCATACATTAAAAGTTTAAAACCATTTGATGATATATATTTAATAGAAATTAATAAATATAAAATTATACTAAAACTACTGGTAAATTTTATCTTTCTTTAGCTTATTCTTACGTGCATCTTCAACTCGTAAGTGCCAATAGTCCTTGATCATCTAAAAACATCTTCACCCTATTAATGATTGGTATCATGCATATATCTGCACAATCTCTTTTATCTTAGTATGTAAAAGTTAAGACTATTGATTAGGTTCGCTAATGGCTTGAGCAAGATTTTCTGATTCTCTCATTAAAATGTACTAGTTAGTAGCGGTCTAAAAGTTAAGTGCATCTCATGTTGCATCATCTATGGAGCCAATACTTGTATTACCCCTGCCATCAATTTTACATGATATACAAAGTGTGTAAACATAACTTAGTGCATCATACATTTTTTGGTGACTAAACAAGGAAAGAAACAAAGCAAAAACTATTCTAAATCCGAGCGGATGATTCGTTGGAGATCAACACTAAGCTCAGACCAAATAACATGATTAGAGTTACTCTTGGCACCATATTTAGCCATCCAATCCGCAGCTCTATTTGCTTCTCGGGACACCCATTCAACGTGAACAAGCCAAGGACGAGATAAAAGTTCCTGAATCTTGTGAACTAAATCTGTTACTTCAGATGGATACCTACTTGTAAGCTCATGCATGATGGGCAGAATGTCAAGGCAATCTGTCTCACATATAATATCCCTCAAACCGCAATCCCAAGCTAAAACCAGCCCCCTCCAAGCAGCAAATAATTCACATCTGATTATAGACCAAGGGGGAATGCTTCCAGAGCAGCCCGAGATTCAATCTCCCTTAGAATTTAGTGCATCATACATTAAAAGTTTAAAACCATTTAATGATATATATTTAATAGAAATTAATAAATATAAAATTATACTAAAACTACTGGTAAATTTTATCTTTCTTTAGCTTATTCTTACGTGCATCTTCAACTCGTAAGTGCCAATAGTCCTTGATCATCTAAAAACATCTTCACCCTATTAATGATTGGTATCATCATACTCTTTGAATTTTCGTTTTGTATGTGACTTCAAATTTTTCTGAAAATAAGATATGAACATTAGACAATTAGCAAATGAGCAAAAAATAAGCACAAAAAATACCTTTGAGAAATTTTGTTTTTAAAAAATATGGACAGAACTAAATTGTGTTTTTAAAATAACATTTGTAGATATTTAGACAATGAGCACTTACTTTTGAGAAATTCTTGTTTACTCCTTGAAGTAAATCATTTTCTTCTCCATCATGAACAATGATATTTCCATCTGCTACCATATCATCACCACAAACAATACCTTCAGCTTGTTGCTCTGCATATATGAGATAAACTGCTGTCTTCTTCACAGTGAATCCTAATCCGGAAGAAACAACAATCTGCACTTTGTCACCAGCTTCAAGGTTCGCTATTACTTTCTGCCATTCATCATCTCTAAGTGAAGCCAGTGTATCTCCATCGTAGAGAAAAGGGGTGGTCTTTGTATGATTTATGATACACAAATTTTTAATGATAGGGCCTTCTAAAGGTACAATGTTTGAGGAAGAAGAATAGATGATACACAACATCACTGACTTTAACTTATGCCCATTCACCTGAGGGATGTCAAAAATTACAAAAGAACCTTCACAACTGAATGTTAACCAATCAGGATTCTTGTTGCCAGGAAGCAAGCAATCTCCAGGTACTCTTGCATTAAACTTCTGTATAATGAAAAACATACTTCAGTATTGGAATTTTAAGTATTAGGTATAAATAGTTAATTTCATGACTTAGTTTGAATTAGGTGCCAATGAGTAATAGCTCAAACGGCATAGACTCCCCATACTCAATTAAGAGGTTGCGGGTTTGAGTCTCCTATCTTTCCAAATTTTGCTAATGAGTAATAGCTCAAATGGCATATACTCCCCATACTCAATTAAGAGGTTGCGGGTTTGAGTCTCCTATCTTTCCAAATTTTTTGCCAATGAGTAATAGCTCAAATGGCATAGTCTCCCCATACTCAAATAAGAGGTTGCGGGTTCAAGTCTCATATCTTTGGTAAAAAAAAAAAAAAAGAATTAGGTGAATTACATACATTTGTAACGATTAAGATGCAAAGACAATACCCTAAATATTTTGACTATGACAAAATGGACTGCAAAGAACAAAAGTTGTTCAATAAAAATTTAGACCTGCTTAGATTATTTTGTCAAACACCCATAATATTTTGGAGAACCACAAGGGATTTAATTCTTTAGAAATCCATTTTATCAGGGTCAAAATCTTTCGGGTACATATTTTGGCAGTACACGAAAGAGAGATTTTTCTATTATTATGAGATAAAATAAAGATACAACAAGATATCATTTTTATTTTGTTAAAAAAAATGAATGAGATAAAATAATTTAATTCTGAGTTTTAGGATGGACCATATCATATATTAGCATTTTCTAATATTTTGAAATACCTTCTAAAACATTTTAAAAAAGATAGAGATGTTAAACTATTTTGATGATAGAACAAAAGGTAAATTGGTAGAAAAAGATAGAAACAAACCTGCAAAATATTTTCCCTAAGTAACTCTGTGACTGAACAACTCATTCCCATTTGAATTAAAATTGAATTCAAGGAATTTTCTGATTCAATAATGTCATCTTCACTGCAGTAACCAATTAATGATGAGCTACTCCCTTTTGAGATATTTGAAGCACTTGATGTTACTTTCATTTCATTGCAGTTTGTGACATCAAAAGTATTAGAAACTACATCTCCTATAATTTGAAGTTGTGAGCCACATTCCAGCCTAACATTCTGGACCTGTGGAAGCTCTCTGATGATGGATGATAGGCCTTGAGAGTTGCTATTTGGTACTATTAAGGAAACAAGATTTGACAAGTCCAAAAATGTTTGCACTTGGGGTGAGAAGTTATTTGTTGGAGAGGTCCATGACCAAATGATTGAAGGAAACACATTGCGCGATAATCCTTTAAAGTCACACAGAGAAACATACACAATGCTTTTTAATCTTAGAAGTGCATGAGGCACTTGTGTTATGGCAGTTTTATCTGCCATCAAAGTTGTCAATGATTCCATTTGTTCTATGTCTTCCTCTAATTTATCAATCAATGAACATCCTGAAAGAATGAGAGTTTTGAGAGATTTCAACTTGTAGATACTTCTTGGAAGTACACGAAGCCCCGAACACCCTTTCAAATTGATTAGAAGAACTTGCTTGAGATGTTCAATGGTATGAGAAACCAAAGTCAACTTTGGGCAATATTTGAGTATTAACTTTTCAAGATTGGGCATATTTGAAAAGTCAGGAGTTTGTGTCAAGTGTTGAGAATGACTAAGATTGAGAATTTTTAGATTCTTCATCATCTGCAAGAATTTTAAGGAGATGAATTCATGAACTAAAAAAAACACTAGATTTGAATATATGAAAATTCACTTGAATTGTTTTTAGAAATTTGTTAATAGGTATATACTTTTTTATATAAGAATTTCATTAATATGAGAAAACAGCAATACAGAAAAGGTGGGGGAATAGGGTTCTCATATAAAAAAACAAAACACAAAACAAACACCTATAAGAATACAAAGCTCTCCAATCTTTCAACATGTCTAAAAAGATCATGAGCTTTGTTCATGAAGTTTTCTTTGTTAGAGGTTTGCTATGTCCAACCACAAAAGTAAATAAAAGTCAGAATTTATACCTGACCCTTCTTCCATACAAGGTCGAGTTTGCTATATTTGAAGTCAATAGCAACTAAATTTCCTTGATCAAAGTTTGCAGTTGTATATTCTGAAGGACATTCATGCCAGCACAACCATCGAAGATCCGTTGAAAGGTATTTAAAGTCTCCAACAAGTTGCACATTTGTAAACTGAAGCAATCTCAGTCTCTTCATCTCCTTAAATGCTTCTGCCTTTAACTGAGTTGGATTCAATGACTTTGGCAGGTTCAAAGCAAGTCCCTCAATAGCTTTTGTTCCCTATAAATGATAGGAACCAAAAAGTAAAATTAGATTAAGGGTAGCTAAAATAGCACTAAAAAATTGGAAAAAAAGTCAAATAACTAAAACTCCAATCAGGTGGAATGATAAAAATTCAAGAGAACAGAATATAATTGAAGTTCCACTCCCTTGTTTGAAAATATAATTAAAAATGATGAAACAAAAGTTTTCACAATATATCATTGTTGTTATATGAATTTGAAAATATACTTGAAATTCTTACCATGTCTTTTGATAATACATTAAGCACTTCATCTGGATTCCACAACCTACTACGTTCCTCAGGTTTCATTGGCAAACTCTCGCGAATAATTTCTCTTCCCATGTCTCGCAGCAAACCATGCATGCCAAGTTTTCCCTTAGTGTCCACAGCAATAAGGCATCGTTCCCTAAGAATATTTATTCCAATGTCAGCTGAATGCCCGCAGCCATTTAATATATCAGTTACATCATTTTTGTCCATTCCAATAAAGAAAAATGCTACATCAAGAAATATTTCTCTATTCCTATCATCACTTAGACCATCAAAACTTATTTTAAGCTTCTTCTGTACATCGTTGTTTGGAATAGTTTTGAGTTTATTCAAAACACTCTTTACATTACAAATGTCATAATAATATAATTAATCATAATAAATTTTATGTTATAGATATTCAAATTCCATAATATTTGACCTACTTATATAAGTCTCTTATCACTATTTCTTCAAATAACATCAAATTTAGCACAAGAAATTTATTTCTGAACTATACAACATCTCAAACTTACTCAATGGAGCATCATTCTTTGGACAATATTACCAAACAAACAGACAATTGGTTTATCAAAGTTTGCGTAGTTCGTCTATGAAAAACATTAACAACCACAGATGAAAAGTAACCTCTTTGCTTAGAAATGATTATATTAGATGAAAAGAAGACAACTACATTTGTGGCACATATAATCAAACTCCACAATATCCAACAATAAGGTAATTTTATATACTTTTCATAATCCTATCTATCAAATTATTAGTTACTAACCCAATACTTATTTCACATCAAAGTGCTACAATAATTTTTGTACTATTTGATGGCGAAGAAAAAAAAATTGTAAGGCACAACTGCTTCAAAAGTAATGACACTCTAGAAAAGTAATGACATGGAAGCACCGCCTCAATTGAAAAATTTGTGCAACCTTACATTTATATTTGAATTCAAAATAAATGATTTTAATTCCAAAAAAGGTTGTCAACAATACATTGTTACCAAGACATTTGTTCCAACCAAAAACACTGAACCTCAACACCTATTACAACAAATAAAACAGGTGATACTTCAAAAAAAATCTCTTATTCAAGACATCATTTTTATTTTTAATTTATATTATTCATTGATTATAGGAACCAACTTCGCCAATACTAATCTCATCAGACGAATATCACATTCTCATCAAGAGATTAAGGAGAAAGAAAATCATACAAATTCAAAACACATCTTCGGAAGGAGAACATACATGCAAAGATAAAACAAACAACATAATAGAAAGTGCATACAACTCAACAATTCATAAAGAACATGTCTTTCCAAGAACCTACGATAGAAAGAAGAAAACAACAACTCTAACAACAACCAATAAAAAAAAAAAGAACAAGTGCCACATAAGAAGACTAAATCCATCAACTAAAACAAATGCAAAAATTAAACCACCAAATAAAAATATCACTTTGTATAACTCCACCATCCAAATCTTTTGTACTACAAATTATTTTAAATAAAACATCTTTCAAATTTAACTTTAGTTTACATATATTTAATTTAATTCTACAAAATATAACAATTTTTAATATTTATTATATACTACCATTAATTTATCGTCCCGTCCCGCGTATCACGCGGGTCTCATTCTAGTTATACTGTTGGATTACTAAATTAAAGAAACTAGAATAAAGAAATTGATTTTATGACTAAGTGATAGTCAAAAATAATAAATTTTGGAGAAAAGAATAAATAAGTCTTTGACTTTTTGATCCACTGATATTTAAGTCCTTGAAGATTTGAAAATACATTTAAGTTTCTGACCTTTTTCAAAACTTAGACATATTGATCCCTCATATTCATTTGGGTCTGTCAAACTTAAAGGAAAAATCAAATGTGACTTACGTTGTATGACCTGGTTGATACAGAGATGCACACGTGAGAGAGAGTTTAAAATGGAACAAATTAAACCCAGAGATTAATGTGTACAGATTTTAAAAAGATCAAGAAATTAAATGTATTTTTAAATTCCCGAATTTAAATATCCACACACCAAAAAGGCAAGAAGTTAGGAATAGATTTATCATTTTCTCTAAATTTTAATTTTTTTATACTATTAGAATTTAGATTTTAGAATTTAGTTTAGAATTAGCCAAATGTTGACAAAAAAAAATAATAAATTTTGTTAGTCGCTCGTTTTACTCGTTCTCGCTATCTTTGTTTTCTCTGCCAACTCTCTTCAAACCCTCTCACTCTCTAGTACCTTCACAAACATTGTTCAATATGCACATTTATCAGAGGAACATGATAAGAATTGAATGACAAAATCACGTTCACTCTAGTCTCCAACAAGCCAAAGATACTCAAAAGGTCATGGCTGATCAAGAATAAAGATCAAAGCATTAAAAAACATGGGAGATTTTAATTACCAGATATCTGGAAGAAACCTGGGTAAAATGGAAGCAGCTTGTCGAAGGGCGGTCCCATAACTCAACATCCTGTTTTCATCCCTTGAGATTCCTTGCAGAGTTCGCGACAAAATCTCCCCAAAATGACCGCTCAGATTGCATACTTCGGAGGGATCCAAGCAATAGAACACGGGCACAACCTTCTGAACTTTCCTCCGATGACACTCCATTATTTTCACGAGTTCTTGCAAGTACAAGGTTGATTCAGCATAAGCTATTGTGAAAACTATGATAGAAACTCTGCATCGTTCGATTGCGTCAGATATATTAGTCTTGGGCTCGGTGCGGTCTGCTAAAACATGCAGTCCAACACTTTTGAGTGCATCATAGAGACCTGAAATAAAAGGATGAAGGAACTGCAATCCGGAACTAATGTACGCATCATATTCTTGGTTTTGGGAAGACATAGCAGCGACTGGTTAAAAGTGATGCTCTCACTCAAACATATACAAGCTGAGGCTTAGGAGGCTTATGGAGGAGGCTGGAAGATCTTTTGTCAGTTCGTAGGAAGTTAGAGAAGAAGTCAACAGGGACTTGATACCTTCTTTGTGAAGCAAATCAAGTCAATGATAGTAGTCACTCCTCGGGGGTGGGTTGGTATTCATTGTTTAATTTTATTTTTTTATTATTTTTTTATATTTATTTTTATTTCTATTTATAAAATTAATAATTTAATAGTGAAAAATCACACTCTATTTTTTCAAGGGGTTAAAAAAAATATATGAACACGGACACTTCGCTGAGTTATCGTATCCGCGTGTCGGATACGCGGGGACACATTTTGGACACGACATTCACCGACACTTGTCCGACACGCGTGTCTGTTGTGTCCAATCATGTCTTAATAAAAAATAAAAAATTCTTCTCCGGACAGGACACAACTAAATATCATCACGTGTCCGCGTGTCCAGTCTTATTTTTAACATATATTCTTAAAATAAATTTAGATATAGTATATATTATTATTTATTAAAACAAAAAATATTTTAAATAATTGATATAATTAAAATAAGACAATTAAAATAAATAAAAATTTTAATTTATATTTTAATATCAATAAAATATCAAAATATCATTACAATTTATCTAAAAAATACTTTATATTTTATATATATGCGTATCCCCGTGTCATATAAGATTTTAAAATTCACATGTCGGCGTGTCCCATATCGTGTCGTGTCCCGTGTCCGTGTCAGTATCCGTGCATCATAGAAAAAAAAATTAAGAAACCATTCCCATCACTCCTCACTATGACACGGTTGGGACTTGGACATGCAATGTTGTCTCTATAACACATTAATGTTAATGTTCAGCTGCTTTTCTATTAATTTAAAACGATTAATTTTTAATAATCTTATTTTTATTATTATTTTAGGTTCTAATTTTTTACAAGTTATATTTTTGTTATTATTTATAATTAATTTTTTATTTAATTTATCATTTTTAATAGAAACAATAATACATATTATAAAAAATTAGAATAATAAGCGGTGTACAAAAATTAAAATAATTATTTTAATACTCTCAGTATTCTTTTATTTAAAAAAAATTATGGAGAAAATCAAGAATGACTAGCAACAAACCTAAACGTACGTTGAGTGAAAGCAGAAACTATAATTTCTTGCTTCTAATGAACGAACTTTGAGATGCAAAATCACGTCTATGTTTAGAGAAAAAAAAGTTGCCAAACATCAAAGAACAGCGTCCAAAGCACTTAAACACACTTTTATTCTATTCAACGTGTTTACCAAACACACTCTAACTGCTATTTTATAAGTTTCATATATACTTAATATAATAAAACATTAAGTAATAATGATAATTATACTAATTTAGGAAAATATCTTTATTATAGTTATATAAAATCAATATTTAATGCATTATTAAATTACTTATCAATTATCAATCGAAAATATTTTTAATCATTTTAATTATATTGATAATAATAATAATAATAATAATAATAATAATAATAATAATAATAATAATAATAATAATAATAATAATAATAATAATAATAATAATAATAATAATAATAATAATAATAATAATAATAATAATAATAATAATAATAATAATAATAATAATAATAATAATAATAATAATAAGATATGATAATTATATGATAAT
>NC_029786.2:90569744-90578098 GCF_000816755.2 Arachis ipaensis
AGGATTGTTACTCTGTAACAGAACAATCTTATGAAATTTCTGGTAAGTGGATTCTTGATTCAGGAGCCTCTCACCATATGTGTCCAAATAGGAAGTGGTTTACTACCTATGAAAGCATAAATGGTGGCACAGTTTTAATGGGCAACGATCATGCTTGTAAAACTGTGGGGTTGGGTACTATAAGAATCAAGATGCATGACGGAGGAGTAAGAACCTTAAAGGATGTAAGACATATTCCAGACTTGCGAAAAAATCTTATCTCCATAGGTTTGTTGGAGAAAAATGGCTGCAAAATAGTTGCGAAAAATGGGGTACTAAAAGTTGTTCGTGGTTCTTTGGTAGTGATGAAGGGAGTTCGTCACGGTAATCTTTATTCTCTTTTGGGGACAACAGTCACAGGTGAGTTAGCAGTTGGAATCGGTGGAAGTAGAGATCAAACAAATTGCACAAGAATATGGCACATGCGGTTTGGACATATGTCAGAGAAAGGTCTATCATTGCTTTGTGGACAAGGTTTGCTGAAGAATATGAAGAAATCACAAATGAAATTTTGTGAGCATTGTGTGTATGAAAAGGCACATAGGGTGAAGTTTTCTACAAGTATAAAAGCAGAGGGTTGTTAGACTACGTGCATACTGATGTTTGGGGCCCGGCTAAAGTTACTTCCAAGGGTGGTTCCAGGTATTTTGTTACTTGTGTTGATGATTATTCCAGGTATGTTTGGATTTACTTCCTCAAACATAAGAATGAGGTATTTGATACTTTTAAGCGGTGGAGAACAATGGTTGAAAACCGAACAGGTAAGAAGCTGAAAACTCTACGATCTGATAATGGCATAGAGTACACGGATGGGGCTTTCAAGGAGTTCTGTGACCGAAAAGGCATTGCAAAAACTATATAAATGAGTGAAATAAAAATGTATTCAATTCAATTAAAATTAAAGAAATTCACATCCATAAAAATTATTCATTTTCTTTCTTTTTTTCTCTTTAATAATTATATAGCGAGTGTATTATTGTGAGTAATGTTCAATTTTATATTACTTTCTATCTATTAGAAGTCAAAATTCCGCTGCAGACTCAACAATTGATATCAAGAGCCAACGTTATATTATTCATTATTTGAGTGGTAAAATTCAATTTTGAATATAATGGCTTCTACTAGTAGTAATGTCAAAGTAGTAAAAATATGAAATTGAGAAGTTCAATGGGAAAAATGATTTTTTCTATTGGAGGATGCAGATGAAAAATCTGCTTATATCACAAAAATTACACAAGGCACTAGCGGAAAAAGAGAAAAAGCCGGAAGGAATGAAAGATGAAGATTGGGAAGAATTAGATCTTGAGGCACGGGCTGCAATAATCTTATGCCTTGAGAGGGATGTTGCTTTCTTGGTGAACGAAGAAACAACTGCAGCAGGCGTTTGGACAAAGTTAGAGAGTAACTTCATGATGAAGACTCTAACTAATAGGATCTACTTAAAATCCAAATTGTATACATGCAAGACGGAGGAAGGTACCTCAATTCGAGAATATATCAATAAGTTTGATAGGATCATATCAAACTTAAAGGATATAGATGTGAAGGTTGATGATGAAGACTAGGCACTCATATTGTTACTCTCATTACCGAAGTCCTATGAAAATCTGGTACAGACATTGATGTTCTTGAGTCAAAGAGGATACATTGAGTGTGTCATTGAAAGGTTTGAAATGAAAAATGCTAAATTGGTGGTAACGCCGTTGGCTCCATATTTTAGGCTCTTTGGTAAATAATCTCCCACAACAGCAAAGGATAAGGCTTACATGGAAAATGTACCTTATGCTAGTGTAGTCGGTAGCCTAATGTATGCTATGGTGTGTGCACGCCCAGATATTTCACAGGCAGTCAGTGTTGTTAGCAGCTTCATGGCAAACCCGGGTAAGGCACACTGGGAAGCAGTCAAGTGGATATTAAGATACATGAAAGGTACCACTGACACAGGTTTATGCTTTAGTGGAAAATTATGTCAAATCAGCGGCTTTGTTGATTCTGATTATGCTGGTGATCTAGATAGAAGACATTCTACGACTGGTTATATATATATAATACAAGGTGCTCCAATTAATTGGCGATCGATGTTACAAGTTACAGTGGCACTATCTACTATAGAGGCTGAGTACATGGCAGTAGCAGAAGGGGTGAAAGAAGCATTGTGGCTAAGGGGTCTTCTAGATGATTTGGGATTAAAGCAAGATTGCGTGAATCTGAGTTGTGATAGTCAAAGTGCAATTCATTTGGCAAATTCAGCGAGAAAATGCACATGCATTACAACAGCAGCAGCAGGATTCTTTGGCAACTACTAGGCCAAAGAGGAATTATGATTTGTTCAGAAGTTCGGGGCAGACAAGCCTTTGAGACATTATGGGCAGGTAAACTTGGTAGATTATGCACTCTCAATGGAGGATGATGAGCCAGTCACCTTCAAACATGCTATCAAAGACAAAGATAGAGAGAGTTGGTTGGTCCCTATGGAGGAAGAGATGCAATCTCTTCACAAGAACAAGACATGGGATGTGGTCCCATTGCCCATGAGAAAGACTGCAATTCGTTGTAAGTGGGTGTATAAAAGAAAAGAAGATCCTACCAAGTCAGATGGTACAAGATTCAAAGCTAGGTTAGTAGCAAAGGGATTTGCACAGAAAGAAGGTGTAGATTACAATGAGATATTTTCTCCTTTTTATTTTCTCCAAGTTTATATACTAGTTATTCTACAAACATTTTTTGATAACTAAAAATCGTTAAGAGTAAAATTATAAAAAAATTAATTTATTTAAAATGAAAGTAATATGATTAAGTGTAATTTATTTAGATGTGATTAAAAAATAATTGAATACTATGTATAGTAAAAAATTGATATTTTTGAAGGATAAAATTAAAATTTATTTATATGTATCATTTTTGTCCCCAACGTTTTCGTCCTATTTAAGTCTCTAACATTTTAAAATCGTCTCAATGTTGTCCCGCCATCAATTCTGTTAACGGATCCCTAACGGCAGGACAACATTGAGTCAGTTTTGAAACGTTAGGGACTTAAATAGGACGATTGAAATGTTAGGGACAACTTTGGGACTTACCCCAAATGTTGGGAACAAAAACGATACTTTATTCTAAATTAAATAAGTAAAATGAAGAGAAGAAAAAATATAAGTAGAAGTTATGCGTGAAATCGAATGAAGATGAAGACAATAGGAGCGATGGAGGTGATGCAATTGAGGATGTTGAAGAAAGGAGAAAGGTAATTGTAAGAGAAACACGTAAAAGTGTACATAAAGAACAAAATTAATAGATTTTTCTAAAAAATTACAAAAAAAAACTTTAATAGAATAATTAAAGTAAAACCAAGCTACTGGTGAGAGTACAACGTACTCAAAACAAAAGAATATAAACTAAAACTAACATAGAATTAAACAAAATATGAAAATGGTGAAGAATGTTAAGACATTGATAAAACAAAAGATATAAATTAAAACTAACATAGAAATAAATAAAACGGTGAAAAATATAAAAACATTGATGTTTACTTAGTCTATTTTTTGATTTATTAGCAATTTACAGACACTCAATGTATTTTTTGTTAGGAAATGTGTTATCATGGTTATGTTTATAGGAGTATCAAAACTATTTTATTTTAGTGGGAGGTTATTGGATTTTTTAAAATAAATTTTATGTTTATTTTATCCTTATAATTTGTTTTATGAAATAATTTGTCAGAGAATAAATATAGTTCAAAAGAATTGGAACCAAAGTCATGGTCAACTCTTTGTATTGGCTTTATATATTGTTATATTATCTATAACAATATATAAAGAGAATACGGAGAGAATGATATCCAATTTTTGTATTTCCATTTTAACCTTATTAATAAACAATGATTGACGTAACTGCATTTTTAAAACTGGAATAAAATATAATTATCATTAACTTTTCTTCATTCATATTGCAGTTACCTTTTTATTTTACACACAACTCCTACTCATGGTGTCCTCTTCTTCATTCTACTAAGTACAGGTAATACTCTCTTTTATCTCTCAGGTAATTCTATTAGCATCATATTTACAAATTATAATTATCAAAGTCATATCTCTTACTGTAATTAGGCTCAGTTTGGGTAACTAACTTAATTAAGCTCCTTTTGATAAAATAACTTAAACAATAAATGACTCTGTTAAAAGTAACTTATAAATAAGTTATTTTGTGTTTGGATTTTTAACTCTAAAAGTGCTTATTTTATACAAATGTAATGAAAAGTAGAAGTATTATGAGAGAAGTTATTTTTTTTAACTTCTCTATAAGCTCCAAAATAGTTTCTTAGAAAGTTGCAATTTGATTTTGAAAATTGCACCAGACATTAATACTACTACTTTTCATAAGTCAAAAGTTAAAAAAAGCTACTTCTAGAGTTTCCCAAAGGGGCCCTTAATACATAGATATTAATTGTGTCAACATTTACATAATTTTTTTCTCTGTCTTTTTCTATCTCTTGGGTTATGTAAATTTGGGCAATTTACTATAATAAATAATATGGAAACCAATTTTACTAGAATGCACAAAATGAAAAATGGATATCAAAATACATTTTTCCCATAATCTATGTAAACCGCGACAGGGGTCCTGCGATTTAAGAATACATGTAATCCGCTATAGGGTGTCGCGGTTTACGTGCAACGAGAAATAAGCATAAACCGCGACAGGGGTGTCGCGATTTACGTGTAGGCGCAAAATGTGCATAAACCGCGAGGAGGGTATAGCGGTTTATGCGTTAGTATAAATACGCTGAAGGGGTCTCGCGAATTACATTTGTGCTGGAGGAAAAAGTTTCTAAAGAGAGAAGTAGTGGTTTTCTAGAGAGAGGAAAAGAAAGAAAAGTGGTTGAGTTGAGTTGGAGATCGGAGTCGGACCATGGCGGAGGCACGCAGTCTATACAGGCTCAACGGCGTGGCGCACGTTGCTGGGAGCATAAACGAAGAGGTTAGTTTGGTTATTTTAGTTAATGTATTTTGTATAATATGTTTCGTGTTTTTCTTTTTTTTTGGTTATTTTTAGTTTCGTTATTGTTAGTTAATGTATTTAAATTATTATTTTAATCGTTTATGTCTTTCATTGAATTTTGTGATTAGAAAATAGGAATTGTATGTTACCAGTTTAAACTTTAAAGTTGTAGTGTTTGTGATAGATGACTATAAATTACTGTTGGATTTTTTATATGTTTGGTTTCTTCTGTCACATGCTCCAGCCGACTAGGTGTATATTGTAACACCCTAATTAGCCTAAGCTTTACCTCGCGTCGTAAAGCAAAGGTTAATCAGAGATTACGATAGTTCTAAGCTCATACATAATATTTATATAGAAAGAATAATATAATCTAGAAGCCCGATGAAAGATATAGCTCAAAATATGGATTTGAAAAGCGCAAAACGTACTAGCAAAGCTACTAGCTTAAAGCACAAGAAATGGATACAGTATATCAAAATATAATAGTATAATATCATAAGAATCTAGCCACGGCTCGCGGAGTTTAAGCCGGCTAGCCATATACAGACCAAAAAGAACCAGACAATAAACACAGCTTATACAAGTTTTGTTCTCTCAAATACAAGCCTTTAGGCAAAACAAAATACAAAAGTGAGAGACATATACAAAATAAGCCAAAAAGAGACTCAAAAGATATCCGGATCCTCCGCTTCTGTCACCAACCAGACAACTCACCGAGGTGGGTTGCGACCTGCATCTGAAAAATACAACAGAAATATGGTTTGAGAACCGGAGGTTCTCAGCATGGTAACAATGCCCAGTGATGTAGGATATAAGATCCCAGGATGCCAAAGGCAATCCTAAGCTCCATATCAATCACAGATTCAAACTTAAGGAATACTAAAATAGTTAAGCATAATATAGACCTTAACATAAATAAACCGGGTAGTCTATCTTAGGGGATTTCTATTCTAACCAACACCGCTGTCCCACAGCCTTCACCAACCGATCCTCCATGCGATCCATCGTCACCGCCTTCCGAACCTCCTCAATCCCAGTAGAAAACACAGATAATATACAATGCAAGTAAAACACAAGTAGAAGCATATAAGGCAAATAATTCAAATAGCAAATAAGCATGTTATTCAAATAGGCAAGCCATTCCAAGTAGTCAAAGCATACAAACAGATAGAAAATGCATATGATGCATGTCTGTCCTACTGATTGTGATATCACATTGTCGGTTCAACTGTCAACCCGACACATCTCCATGGAGATGTCGCCCTTCGGAATCATCAATGGGAACCCTCGAGATATAGTGCTCGGATCACTGTCCAGGGTTTTGCGCCTGCACGCTCTATTGATCCGAAGGGATGCGAGCGGGATACTCTTGCCTCAGACCTCACATCTCAACGTAAGCGGGATTAACCACCGTCCTTACGCCACTGCCGCTACCTTGACAGGTGGGATTAACCACCGTCCCTGTCGGGCGCATAGCGTCTCATAATCTCAGTACAAATCAGTACTTCAGTGGTTTTCAGAAAACATTTTCAATATACATGGATCCATCATCTCATTCAGAGTCCTCGACTCATCTCAACCACCGTCAATTCACATTTCAGTTTCCGAACATCAACAGTTCATCATTTCTCATCTCATATATCAATCATCCTTCACATGACATCAAACCATCCTTAGCACACCAGAAACCTAGGCCTCCGTTTTCTAAGTTTTCCAAATAATATTATCTAAATCCATTAAATTCTTTCCCATGTTTTAACTATCCAAAACTAGGCCCAAGAGTCCTAAAATGGTGTTAGAGAAGCTTACAACCTTGTTGGGAAGGTAGAATAGTTGAAATCAAAGAAAAATTTGAGAAACAGGGCGTATGCGGCCGCACAGGGGTGTGCGTGCGCACGCTCTGGAGAGTTTTAAAACGTGTTCATATGCACAGGGGTGTGCGTATGCACAGGTGTCAAAATTTACAAGGTCTGTTCACTCGCACAACCTGTGCCAGCGCCCTCAACAAACTAGCCTCCGATCCACAACGTGTGCTTGGGCACAGGTGCGTGCGTACGCACAGGTTGTAATTTCTTGATTGGAGTGTACACGCACCAGCTGTGCTATCGCTGTAACTAGTGAGCACTTCCCTGCCTGTGCATACGCACAGGTCTGTACGTGCGCACATACCAGAAATCTCACAATTCTGCAACTTAGCAAAATTTCAGATTTTCAACACCAACTTTGAATGATCATAACTTCCTCTACAAAATTCCAAATCTTTCAAACTTTATATCATTTCAAATAGTTTTTAATAAAATTTAATTCTAAGCCAATTTCAACCGATTTTGAAAACTGAGGCAAAAGTTATGATCAGACAAAGTTCACCAAAAATCCAATTTTACCAAACTTCACAATTTTCACAAATTCTTACCATACACATTCCAACCCATACCAAACCATTCAAAACTCCATTTTTCAGCAAAATTAACCTTTTGTGTCCTAATACACCAACATTACCATATTTCCCTTCACATTTCACTATTCTCAATCTCAACATCAATTATATAATACTTATCATCAAACCACATTCAAATTTATCATTTCATCAACCTCAACCTCACATCTATCACAATAAACCAACTTTCTAATCCATACAATTATTCAACATCATAATATCACTATAAACCATCATAATTGAACCCAACATTTATCAACTCATCATAAACCATCATTCATCAACATTCAACACACCAACAATCATTTTATTTCAAACCTATCCTATGGGTCACTAGCCTAAGTGTCCATGAATATTATATACTACATAGAGAAAACCGAAACTATATCTTGGCCAATTCTCTATATGCACCAAAATCCAAAATGAGCACAAGCAAGCTCTCAACTCCAAACCAAGCTTTCAATTCCACTTCAACAAGCATCAATATGTTTCAATAGCTCCCAAACTCACAATAATCAAGCTATATACATATAAATCACCAAAAATCAACCTAGGGTTCAACATAAACATAATATCACAAAGGTTCAAGAGCTCTTACCTTTCCCAATAGCTTTGGAAGCCAAAACCCAATGCTAAGCAAGGATTAAAGTGAACCTAAACATTCAAAATCACAAAAACTCACTTAACCCAAAGCCCTAATAACCCGAAATTTTGGAGAGAATAACTGAGAAGATTTCGTAGTTACCTTACTACTTTCTTAGATGAGTTTTGTAGAGCTCTTCACAAGGAACGCATAGTCGCTGACGGCACGCAAATCGGAGCACCGTAGCTTGAGATATCGCAAAGAGAAGATAGGTGTGAATAGTGTTCTCTTCTTCCTCTC
>NC_029786.2:90578488-90594510 GCF_000816755.2 Arachis ipaensis
CATAAAACTCACATCTTCAGACAATAGCCAACAAAATCAACATCCATATTACCAACATCAACATACACACTCACCTACATCAATCAACATCATAATACATCATTAATACCAATACTTCTCAACAATCACCATCACCCACAAAATCCAAATATAACCAACAATTACATCAATTCACATATAATCATTCATACACCAACAAGATTCAATCCTATATTAGGGTCAACTAGCCTAAGTGTCCATGAGCATTACATATTACATAAAGAAAACTGAAACCATACGTTGGCGAATTCCCAAACGCACCAAACACCAAAACGAAGCCACCAAGCTTGATCCAAGACCTCAACCAACTCCAACAAACACCAAACCTTAAACTAACAACACATATATATACCAACATCAAAACCTAAGATACACAAAGCAACTAAACACAAGGGTTTAGTGAAACCTTACCTTATCCAACGTGATTAGGGATAAAATCCAATATTTACCCGCTACTAGAGATCACCTAGACAACCAAAACCACAAAATCTACTCAAAACTATGACCTCAAAAATGCAAAAATCTAGGGCACAAAACTGGTAGGAGAGATTGGATTTCTTACCAGGTTTCTTTAGATAGAAATGTAGAGCTCAATGAGAGCTTTGCGTGGCCGCAAACAGCTCGTCAATCGGAGGTCCGTAGCTCAAGTTATCGCGAGTTGAAGTGGGGAGTGAATAGTATTTTCTTCTTCCTCTTCTCCCCTCTCAATCTGATGTGTGTGTGTGTTTATGAGATGAGAGTTCATTAAATGAACCTTATATATGTTGGACTTGGGCCCAACTTGGCCCCGGTCCAATCTGTTAGCGTTTTTAGTCCGTTTGGTCCAATTTCGGGCCAAAATTTTAAAATTAACGCCCGGTTTTCAACTTCTAATATTTTTCTAAGGTTTTTGACAATTTTTACTTTTTCTCGTGCAGTACCGGGTAGACTTAAACCGGTTCAACTGCTGATTCGCGGTTTTTCACGATTTTTCGCAGAAAACACATTTTCTGACTCAGAAAGACCTACTGAGTCCAAAAATCACCTTTAAATCCTCTAATTCTCTCTCTAACTTTTTGGAGTCTAAACTGGGCAATATAATCACTTAATTAATCAGTTGATTAGTTACGGTTCTTACATATATATAGTGTCCGGAGGCAGCAGAACATGCCTCTGCATGATAGGATCTCTCCATATTCGAAGAGGGTCAGTTTGTACCACCTGGCGAGGCTCAACACCAGGTGGTTCTGGTTGGACGAGCCCTTAGTCAGTGCTTTCATTGAGAGGTGGCGTCCTGAGACGCATACCTTTCATATGCCCTTTGGATAGTGCACTATCACGCTGCAGGATGTAGCATACCAGTTGGGGCTGCCCGTGGATGGTTTACCTGTATCCGGGTACCTTACTGATTTTGAGAAGTTTATGGAAGTAGGCAGACCGACGTGGGAGTGGTTTGAGAAACTATTTAGCGAGCTTCCACCACATAATAAGGTGAAGCAGTATACAGTCCACTTCACCTAGTTTCATGAGAGGTTCAGGGTGCTGCCAGATGATACTACGGAGGAGACCGTACGCATATATGCACGGTCTTATATTATGATGCTGCTTTTCACTCAGTTGTTCGGTGACAAGAGTGGAAACCGGGTTCATATACGGTGGTTGCCCTTTGTGGTGAGGCTTGATGATATGGGCAGTTATAGCTAGGGGTCAGCAGCGTTGGCCTGGCTATATCGTTGCATGTGTCGGGTGGCCAACAGAAACGTGAAAAACTTGGCAGGTCCCCTGTAGCTACTGCAGTCATGGATTTTCTGAATGAGCCTGCTCGCAGTAGACATTTGGCCCTCATGGATTCCAGCCGCAGACGTCTGACCCTCATGGATTCCAGTCCCAGCTACATGTAGACCTGAATGAGCCTGCTGGCAGTCCATATGACAGTTGGTTGGGCATGGGAGGGACGCCTGCATCTGCATATGGCGTCGGCATGCTGGTCGATCCTCCAGCACAGCAGCGCCAGAGGCCCGCCAGAGTGAGACGGGCCGCTCGATGTGGTACAGGGTCGCATCTTCTGGGCGCATTTGGACATGACTCTGACGACGAGGATGAGGACAGGCAGGAGCCGTAGCTTACTATTTTATGTTCTCATTGATGATACCTATGTATGTCGGATTTACCATGTACTTTTGTACTATATGTGTTTATACTTAGTTTATTTCCATTGAATTAGGTGTATGTAATGTATGTTTTTTTGTTAACCACACACTTTGTTTTATGTTTATATAAATTGTATACTAACGCATAAACCGCTACACCCCTCTTGCGGTTTATGCACATTTTACGCCCACACGTAAACCGCGACACCCCTGTTGCGGTATATGCTTATTTCTCGTTGCACGTGATATTCATTTTTCATTTTGTGCATTCTGATAAAATTGCGACTTAAATTAATAATTATTAGTTAAAAAATTTACAATTATGTACTATTTTTTATTATTTTGGTTGAAAATAATATATTTTGATATTGTTTTTTAGGATTACTGACATAAAATTTTGATAATTTTAAAATAATTTAAATACTTTATATCTTAATTCTTTTAGCAAAACTTCAACAACTCATAAAAGTTAACACAATAAATAGTTATAAATTAAAGTGATAGACAAGAGTAAAAGTTGCGATGATGATACTTGGTAATAATTAATATCGATAGGAAGAAGAGAATGTGAAAGGAGAAGAAAAAAATGAGAAAGGAGAACAAGATAATATAATAGTGACGGTGAGACAATGACATGTATGTATATAGAGAATAATATATAGTAAAAGAAAAAATAGTGTTTGATATAGTGAGGCGATATAATACAAATATAAATTAATAATTTTGAAAAAAAAATGCAATTAAACATAGTTTAAAGAATTAAATATAAAATTAAAATAATATTTTTTATCAATTGAAATTATACATAAAGATAAAGAGTGTTTTGAATATAAATTAAAAATAATATTAAAATTAGTACTATCATAAAATATTTTAAATTTAATATTATGTAAAAATAAAAAAATATATATAAGGACTAATTTGATTAATTTTTAAAATTTTAGGAATGAAATTGACTTACGTTTGGACTTTTAGGACTATTTTGATTATAAATAACTTTTTTATATGTCAAATGACACGTGACGTACTAGGTGTCACTGACCTGATACGTCATCCAATCATCTGGTAACACGTGGCACTTAACATCGTCATCTAACTAACGGCAGGACTAATTTGAGTTACGTTTTATCTTTCAAGGACTAATATGACTAAAAAAATTATTTAAAGACTAATTTAAAGAATAAGTGATCTGTCAGGACGAATTTGACTATTAACCCGATACTAAAGATACAAAACGTGGAATCTAGAAAAGTGATATTAGAGGAAAGAATTGGCCAAAAGAAGATACCTGTTGTACTTGATGACGTAGACAAATTGGAGCAACTAAATGCTTTGGCTGCAAATCGTAAATGGTTCTGCCCAGGGAGTGTAATAATCATCACAACAAGAGATCAACGTCTTCTTAATTGGCTTGGAATTGACAAGGTATATAGGCTGGAAAAGTTGAGTGACAGAGAATCTGTTGAACTTTTTAGTTGGCATGCATTTAAGGAACCATTTCCTATTGAAGAATTTGTCGGGTTTACAAGTAAAGTGGTCTCCTATTGTGGGAGATTACCGCTAGCACTTGAGGTTCTTGGATCACATTTGTTTAAAAGGGGAATACAAGAGTGGATAAGTGTTTTGGAGAAACTCAAAAACATTCCCAATGAGCAAATACAAAAGAAGCTGAAAATAAGCTTTGATGGTTTAAACGATGACGAAGATAGGGAAATATTCCTTGATATAGCTTTTTTCTTTATCGGAATGGACAAAGACGAAGTAATTGATATATTGAATGGCTGTGGATATTCTACTGAAATTGGGATCAGTGTTCTCAGGGAACGATCTCTTGTAACAATTGACTCTTAAGAACAAACTTAGAATGCATTATTTGTTGCGAGATATGGGAAGAGAAATCATTCGTGAGAATCTACCTTTACCCGAAGAACGCAGTAGATTGTGGAATCCAGAAGAAGTGCTTGATGTCTTATCAAAAGACATGGTATGAATCTCATGGATTTTTATTTGATTTTTGAGTTATATATTGTTTCTTGGATCCTAATAAGAAATTGGGTTTCAAATATCATTTAAACTCACTAGAGGCTACAAATAATTATCTAACCATGGCATTTTGTTTTTCTGTTTATTTTATTTTAAAGGGAACAAAAGCTATTCAGGGACTTGCTTTGAAGTTGTCAAGGATGAAACCAATTCATTTGAAGACCAATGCTTTTAGGAAGATGAAGAGACTAAGATTGCTTCAACTTGGTGGTGTACAACTTGATGGCGACTTTAAATACCTCTCAACCGATCTTCCATGGTTGTCCTGGCATGGATGTTCTTCAGAATATACAACTACAGGTTTTCATCAAGGAAATTTAGTTGCCATTCACCTCAAATATAGCAATCTCCAGCTAGTATGGAAGAAGAGGCAGGTCCGATTAATAAACAATTAGGCTAGGTGTATTTTAAAATCAGCCACCAAAATCAGCCACCAGTATAGTATAGAGCAGGTAGCTTCTTCATTTATTTATTTATTTTTTATTGAAATTTTTGCAGATGCTAATGAAGTTGGAAATTCTCAATCTGAGTCATTCTCAATATTTGATAGAGACTCCTGATTTTTCAAACATTCCTAATCTTAAAAAGTTAATACTCAAATATTGTTCAAGGCTATCTTTGGTTTCCCATACCATTGGAGATCTTAAAAAAATTCTTCTAGTCAATCTGAAAGGTTGCACAAACCTTCGTATACTTCCAAGAAGCATCTACAAGTTGAAATCTCTGAAAACTCTCATTCTTTCTGGATGTCCAGAAATTAACAAGTTGGAAGAGGATTTAGAACAGATGGAATCTTTGACAACTTTGATGGCCAATAAAACTGCTATAACACAAGTGCCAAATGCATTGATAAGATTGAAAAGCATTGTATATGTTTCTTTGTGTGGCTTTGAAGGATTGTCCCGTGAAGTGTTTCCTTCAATCATTTGGTCATGGACCCCCCCAACAAATAACCTCTCACCCCAAATGCAAACATATGCAAATGTTTCATGTCTTGTTTCTTTAACTATGCCAAATAATAGCTTCCATGGTACATCATCCATTATCGGAGAGCTCCCAAATAATCAGAGTGTCAGGTTAGAAAGCGGTTCACAAATATAAACAACCGGAGATTTTACCTTGGATGCCATAAATATAAAAAATTGTAAGGAACTGGAAGCACCACCTGTGATATCACATGTTTCAAATATGGATACCTCAGCCTTAGTTGATTGTCGCAGTCAAGATGACATGCCTAGATCAAAAGCTACCATCAGTTTCATTTTAATTCAAATGGGAACGAAATGTCCGGTCACAAAAATACTAAAAGAAAGCATTTCACAGGTTTGTGATATCTGTCTTACTTGAAGTGTCTGAATATTATGTATATTCAAATGTACAGGAAATCATCTCTTTATAGAGGAATTACAGAAATAAAAATAACTAAAAAATAGAAAAAAATACTAACCTAAAATAAAAAAATATTTCTAATCATAAAATCCCTAAAAATAAGCTAAACTAAAATCGGAAAGGATATTATAATTAATTCTATTTACAGAAAAGATTCATGAAATAAATTAGGAATCTGATTTTGATTTGATCTAGTCAACACTCCCCCTCAAGCTGGCTTGAAGATATCCTTCATTGACAGCTTGCTTATTATGCTATCAAAGATTTTCTTGGGTAATCCTTTAGTTAGAACATCTGCCAATTATTCCGTGGTCGGAACATATGGGATACAAATCTGTCCTCTCTCAATCTTTTCCTTTATAAAATGCTTGTCAACTTCAACATGTTTAGTTCTATCATGCAAAACTGGATTATGGGCAATAGAAATTGCAAATTTGTTGTCACGATACAACCTTATTGGTGGAGAAATGGGAACCTTTAGTTCTTGTAGGATTTTCTCTACCCATAGTGCTTCACATATTCCATGAGCCACTGCTCTAAACTCAGCTTGTGCACTACTTCATGCCACAACACTCTGCTTTTTACTCCTCCAATTAACCAGGTTTCCGCCAACAAAAGTACAATACCCAGATGTTGACCCTCTATCCATGACATTTCCAGCCCAATCCGCATCTGTATAAGCTTCTACTTGAAGATGTCCATGCTTTTTGTAGAGTAACCCTTTCCCAGGCGACCCCTTCAAGTACCTTAAAATTCTAAAGACAGCATCCAAGTGTTCTTGACCAGGTGAATGCATAAACTGGCTTACCATGCTCACAGCAACGGCTATATCCGGGCGTGTATGGGATAAATAGATTAGCCTCCCTACCAACCGCTGATATCTCTCTTTGTCTATCACATTTTCTGGTTCAGCTGGCTTCAATTTTAAGTTAGGCTCTATAGGTGTTTCAGCAGCTTTACCACCAAGTAATCCCATCTCTTTTAAAAGATCTAGGATGTACTTTCGTTGATTCATAAAAATGCCTTCCTTAGACCTTGCAAATTCAATTCCAAAGAAGTATTTTAATGAGTCAAGTTCTTCGATTTCAAATGCTTTGGCAAGCTTTTCCTTCAAGTCTTTTAGCTTCAAAGAATTATCACCTCTAAAAATAATGTCATCCACATATACAATTAAGATGGCAGTTTTATTAGCTGCAGAATGTTATAGAAAAGGGTATGGTCAACTTGGCTTTGAGTATAACTAAATCCCTTCACCACCATTCCAAGTCGTTCAAACCAAGCTCTTGGGGATTGTTTCAATCCATAGAGAGATTTCTTTAGTTTGCACACTTTGTTCCTCCCTAGTTCAACCTCAAATCTAGGTGGGAGTTTCATGAACACCTTTTCCTCTAACTCCCCATTCAGGAAAGCATTTTTTTATATCCAATTGATGTAAAAGCCAATTGTAATTCACAGCAAGAGATAAGAGAATTCGCACAGAGCTGAGTTTGGAAACTGGAGCAAAAGTCTCTCGATAATCTACTCCATAGGTTTGTGTATATCCCCTAACTACTAACCTAGCCTTATACCTCTCTATGCTTCCATCAGCATTGCACTTGATGGTAAAAATCCACCTGCAGCCAACCAATTTTGTATTCTGTGGCAGATCTACAATCTCTCAAGTTTCATTCTTCTTGAATGCATGCCACTCTTTCATCACTGCTAATTTCCAGTTGGGATCATCTAGTGCTTCCTCTATGTTCTTAGGCTCAAACAGATTTGTAATTTTAGAAGTAAAAGCTCGATATTTTTGAGAGAGATTTTGGTAAGAGACACAATTGGAAATAGGATGGTTGGTGCTGGTTTTGAGTACCTTTTTGGTGCATGTTTTGGTTTCTTTCCTAAGGGCTATGGGCAAGTTATTATTAGAAGTGACAATTTCAGATTTACCTGGAAGTTCCTGAAGTACTACAGTTGGGCCGTCTTTCGAATTTTCAGATTGGGTTGGTACAGAGATGATGGGCTGGTCTCTAATCTTTTTGGGATATTTTCGAACATAACACCGAAGCTCCTTTTCTGATTGTGGTATTTCTTTTTCTGTTTGGATTCTAACTAATTCTGGCACAATTTTAGAATTGGTTTCCACATCTTGTTTTGCAATTGTTTTAGAATTTACTTGATTAGTGAAAGTTGTATCCTTAATATGTAAGATAGGAGTGGGTAAAAGTTCATGCACAAAATTTTCTTCCCTTAGACTCTCCCCCTGAAGAGAATTTTTCTGAAAAAAGGTTTCATGTTCCAAAAAAGTAACATCCATGCTTACGTGAAATTTTTTGGTGTGTGGATTGAAACATTTATAACCCTTTTGACTTGGGAAATAGCCAATAAAAATACATTTTTCTGCCCTTGGATCAAGTTTACTTCGATATGAAGGTGTATGTAAAAATACAGTGCAACCAAATACTTTTAAAGGTAAGTCAGAATGCAATCTACATGCTGAAAAATTCTTTTAAAAGTATCCAACGGTGTGCAGTAATTTAACACACGTGTGGGCATTCGATTTATGAGATAGGCTGCTGTTAGGACAGCATCTCCCCATAAATACTTTGGAACATTACCCTCAAACATAATGGCACGTGCTACTTCAAGAAGATGTTTATTCTTCCTTTCAGTAATGCCATTTTGTTGGGGTGTATTGGGGCATGTAGATTGATGTTGAATACCCTTCTTTTGAAGAAATTCACCAAGATTTTTATTAAAGTATTCAGTGCTATTATCACTTCTTAATATTGAAATTTTTGTGTCAAATTGTGTTTCTACCATTGTTGAAAAATACTGAAAAATTTTTGAAACCTCTGATTTTTCATGCATGAGATAGATCCAACATAGTCGTGTGTGGTCATCGATAAAAGTTACAAACCATTTTTTTTCAAATTGAGTTGTTATTTTCGATGGACCCATACATCACTATGAATCAAGTGGAAAGGTTTAGATGCATGATAAGGTTGAGAGTAATAAGGAGCTCTATGACTTTTTGAACGAATACAACTTTCACATTTAAGCAAAGAAGAATCAATATTCTTAAACAAACTTGGAAATAAATATTTGAGATATGGAAAACTAGGGTGTCCTAGTCTATTGTGCCAGAGCATTATTTGGTCCTTTATAGGCATAGAACTTATACCACTAAATCCTTGAGCTATTTTATCCTTCGAAATATCCTTAAAATGATAAAGTCCATCCATCATCTTAGCACTGCTAATCATCTTTCCCGAGGTCCGGTCCTGAAAAATACCATGAGTGTCAAAGAATGTCACAGCATAATTGGAATCCTTGCAGATTTTACTAATAGAGAGAAGATTACAAGAAAGCTTTGGTACATGTAGGACATTTCTTAGGTCAATATTTTTGGACAGTTTAAATGTACCTTTTCCAGCAATAGATGAAAAACTACCATCAGCAACTCTAATTTTCTCATTTTCAAAGCAAGGAGAAAAAGTTTTAAATAAAGGAGAGAGGCTGGTCATATGGTCAGATGCACCTGAATCAACAATCCATGGTGCATTCAAGTTTGAGGTGCAGTTAAGGGACATAGGAATACTAAAATTACCTGTTTGAGCCAAAGAACCACCAGGAGTACTAGACACAGAACTGGAATTTAACAGCCTTATGAGCTGCTCAACCTGTTCCTTACTCAATGATTTTTCAGCCTCATGAGCAGTTGGGATAGAGTGTATTTTGGGATCAGGTTTGCTGCCTTTAAGATGTGCTAGTTTTCCATGAATTTTTCCATCAAGTTTCTTGCGTGTGACGGGGTTTATTGCAGTGGTCACACCAAAGATTGGAAGGGTGCTTCTGATTTGATGAACTTTTAAGTGCAGCAGGTGTCACTAAGAGTGCATTTGACTCCAAAGAAGTCTGTTCAGCCTTGCCTTTCCCTATCATCATAGCTCTACGAGTTTCCTCTCTTCTAACTTCAACAAATACTTCTCCAATTGAGCCTTTCCCTATCATCACAGCTCTACGAGTTTCCTCTTTTCTAACTTCAGCAAATACTTCTCCAATTGAGGGTAGGATTGCTCTTCCAATAATTCTGCCACGAACTTCATCTAGCTCCACGTTGAGGCCTGCAAGAAATTGGAAAATCCTCCCTTCTTCCACCATTTGTTGGTGGTGTTTGGCATCAACGGCTGAATTCCACTTGTAGTTATTGAAGTGGTCAAGATCCTGCCACACCCACTTTAATGTGTGGAAATATTTGGTGACATTGTCACTCCCTTGTTGAATTTCTCTAGCTTTTAGAGTAAGTTCATAAATCTGGGATTTATTCCCAAGATCAGAGTACATCTCCTTGACACTATCCCACAATTCTTTGGCAGTGGTATAGTACATGTAGTTACTACGGATATCCTCCTCCATTGAGTTCACCAGCCATGTCATCACCATAGAATTTTCGGTATCCCACACATTATATTGTGGGTCAGTGATGTTAGGCTGGTTTCGCTCACCGGTGAGATATCCAATCTTCCCTCTTCCACGGATATACATCTGAACTGATTGAGACCACCTAAGGTAGTTTGACCCATTGAGTTGAAATGTGGTGATCTGAACTGAATGGGAGTCACCACTAACTAGTACCCGTTGCTCAGATTTTAAATATGATGGAATAGGAGTGGTGTTCTATTTACAGAAAAGATTCATAAAATAAATTAGGAATCTGATTTTGATTTGATATAGTCAACAGTCTTCAAACTATCAAATTTTATTTTCTTCTAATTTATTTCGTTTACTATATATATAGATAGATTCTTTCTATTTTTAAAAAGAATTTTAGCAAAAGTAGTATTACAAGATATTTATAAGGCATTTCTCAACTCTTAAACTAACTCTTGGAATCAGGTTAGTAAAACTGGAATTAATCTAGAGAGTATTTAGAAAGAGAGAAAACAAGAGCAAACAAAAGACTTAGGCACAAATATTATTTGCAGAAAACTAACCAATGAATTGTTTATATAATCAACTGCAAAGAGAAATTAACACTTAACTTTGCAAATCATTAAAATATACTCTGCCATATCTTATACACTTATTACTTGAACAACTGAAATTTGTATTCTTAACCAAGCATATGTTATTGTGAATCATTAATCATACAGAAACTGGCTGCCAGTACCAGTGATGTGGGAGAATGTTTGCTCCCTGGTGACAACAATACTGATTGGTTAAGTTTCAATGGTGAAGGTCCTTCTGTGATTTTCGAAGTCCCTAAAGTGAAAGGGCATAATTTGAAGGCAGTGACATTGTGCATTGTTTATTCCTCCCCAGATATCATGACATATGAAGGCCTAATTCTTAAAAATCTGTCGATCATTAATCACACAAAGATCACTCCTTATCTATATGAGGGAGACACCTTGCTTTCACTTAGAGATGAAGATTGGCAGAGTGTTATATCAAATCTTGAAGCTGGTGACAAAGTTCAGGTGGTTGTTGTTTTGGGGGATGGAATCATTGCGAAGAACACTGCAGTTTACCTCATTCATGATGAGTTGATCGACCAAAACATTGATGAATGCCAAGAAGATGTCATTGTGAATAGCATGGTTGTTGGTAAGAAAGAAGATGCTTCTAATGTTGATGATATGAGAGATAAGAGTTTCAGTGTCCCTGCTGTTGATGCTACACCTGCAATCAGTAATAAGATTCCTGTTTCCGGCACAGATAAAAAAGTAAGTGTCATGGATGTAAGTTTGTTACGTTCTATTTTATGATATAAGCATAATTGTTATCATTTTGGTTGTTGTAGTTCAAGTTGTTGGACAAATTGAATTGCTTCAACTGCAACAGAGCAAAATTGTAACAAGTTAAGATCTAATTTTCAAGGTATGATGGCCTTCCTATGCTGCTTTACTTCCCAGTTAGGCAAGCCCCTAGCCGAGCCTGGGTTCTCCTTGCCTCATAGCCCTGCTGCGCATACAGCACGGTTCTTGTATCATGGATTTTCGCTACGAATCTAACAACAAGTAAATAAACAAGCTGTAGTTTAAAATGAGAACGATAATGATGATTTCAGGTATCTTATCACCTTCTCTATCCAGATGGAGCTCGTTACTTGTGTCTTGGCCTTCATGAATCTAATTCAGAAAAGACTTAATGTGGGTTGTGCTTATTTGACTATTTGATGATCATACTCTCTGGAATTTTCGTTTTCCAAGCGAGTTCAAATTTTTCTGAAAATAAGATATGAGCATTAGTTTTACACAGAATCAGCAGACGAAATGAACAAAATAAGTACAAAAACATAGAGAAAGTAAAAGAGGAGAGAACTAATGTGTAATTGAATATGAAGTTTCAACAATTACATACTTCTTTATAGCATAGGCGAGTGTGAGCATACTATATAAGGTGGCAAAATGAATAAATGTACTTTTACATTTTTAATGACAGCAGAAAAGACTTTCTACAAGTTGATAATTTCAGCAGCAGTTAATTTGAAGTTCAAAATAGTAGCAGCACTCCCAAGATAAACTTAAAGGTAGTAGTAACATAAAATATAGGAGTCAAATAAAAATGCAAATATAACCAGGTCCTTAAAGTGCAATTTTGCTTTAAAAACTCTATCAAATTTAGCCTGCAACATAACATGGACGAAATAAATTGTATACTTTAAAATAATGTTCATAGATACTTAGACAATTAGCACTTACATTGTTATCTCCACCATGAACAGTGAAATTTGCATATGCTACCATATCATCAGCACAAACAATACCTTCAGCTTGTTGATCTGCATATACGAGATAAACCACTGTCTTCTTCACTGTGAATCCTAACCCCGCAACAACAACAATCTGCACTTTGTCACCGGCTTCAAGGATTGATGTTACCTTCTGCCACTCCTCATCTTTAAGTGAAGCCAGTGTATCTCCATCATAGACATAAGGGGTGGTTTTTGTGTGATTTATGATAAACAGATTTTTGAAAATATGGGCTTCTGACGGTACATTGTTTGGGGAAGAAGAATAGACTATACACAACAACACTGTCTTTAACTTACGCCCATTCACTTGAGGGAAATGGAAAGTTACAGAAGAATCTTCGCTACTGTATGCTAACCAATCAGGATTCTTGTTGCCAGGAAGCAAACAATCTCGAGGTACTCTGGCACTAAATTTCTGCACAATAAAAAAAACATACTTTAGAATTGGAATGTAAATATAAGGTGTAAATCTCATACAGTTAAAGTTTGAATCAAGTGAATAGGTTGACAATAGAGACAAACCTGAAAAATATTCTCTCTAAGTACCTCTGTGACAGCACAACTCATTCCCATTTGGATTAAAATTAAATTCAAGGAAATTTCAGCTTCAATAATGTCATGTTTGCTGCAACAACCAGCTAATAATAAGGTACTCCTTTTTGAGACATTTGATGCACTTGATGTTACTATCATTTCATTGCAGTTTGTGACCTTAAAAGTATCAGAAGCTACATCTGCTATTTGAAGTTGTGAGCCACACTCCAGCCCAACATTCTGAACCAGTGGAAGCCCTCTGATGATGGATGATAGGCCTTGAGAATTAGACCATCAAAACTTATTTTAAGCTTCTTCTGTACATCATTGTTTGGAATAGTTTTGAGTTTATTCAAAACACTCCTCCATTCATATACTTTCCTATTAAACAGATGTGACCCAATTACCTCAAGAGCCAGTGGCAATCTCTCACAATATGAAACAACTTCATTAGCAAGTGAAGCAAACTCTTCTTTTGGACACGGTTCTTTGAATGCATGCCAGCTAAAAAGTTCAATGGATTCTTTGTCATTTAACTCTTTCATACTATATAACTTGTCAATTCTAAGACAACGTAGAAGATGCTCGTCTCTTGTTGTGATGATTATTATGCTACCGGGACAGAACCATTCACGGCTTGCAGCTAAAGAATTTAGCTGCTCCAATTTGTCCACATCATCAAGTACAAGAAGAATCTTTTTCTGGCCAAGTCTTTTTTCCAATATTGACTTTCCAGATTCAATGTTTTCTACCTTTATTTTCGTTGTCCTAAAAATAGAAGAAAGAAGTTGCTGTTGTAAATAAAGAATTCCATTATCTTGATCCCAAACTTCTCTTATATTTAGGAGGAAGCACCGACCTTCAAACTCGCGGAAAAGTTTATTATAAATCGCTTTGCTAATGGTTGTTTTACCACTCCCTCCCATGCCCCATATACCAAGTAGTAGAGGATTTTCTTGCTGCTGGTCTTTTAACATTTCAATCACCTCTTCAACACGAGATTCAACTCCTACCGGATGATTTGCAACAAACAGTTCCTTCATGTCCAGCATATGAGTAATATGTTCAACAATGTTCTTAATATCCTCACTTTCATTCCTGCACCATAGGTACTAGAGATTATACAGACAGTAGGAGAAGATTTACAACTTTCTCAAGTTGTTTTAGTTTCATTGTAAGTATAATGTTGCTTAAAGTAAATAAAGACATGCAAGTTGGACAAAATTAAGTTGAATTATATCAATAAGAA
Organism: Arachis ipaensis; assembly: GCF_000816755.2. Classification (NCBI taxonomy): domain Eukaryota; kingdom Viridiplantae; phylum Streptophyta; class Magnoliopsida; order Fabales; family Fabaceae; genus Arachis; species Arachis ipaensis. Next base: position 90,592,611 of record NC_029786.2, read on the forward strand.
TTTCATAGGCATTTATATTGGAAGAAGTTAAAGAAAAAGAATTTTAGTATGCAATTCCAAAATTTAGAATTTATACAAACTTGCTAAAAAAAACTTTACATATTTAAACACCTGTTGAATAGAGATTTCTCCAAAATGTGAAGGATATTAATTAATTTACCTGGATTTTCGGATGACAAACCCCGCAATACACCCGACTTCACGGAGTGCTTTCCTCCAACTCTGCTCCTTGCCTTTTATTTTATCCGGATATCTTTTCATAAGGTTATCAAAAGCTTGTCCAAACTTACCAGTTTGATTTCGCACTTCTGAGGGATCTATATGGTAGAATACTGGCAGCACCTTTTGAGTTTTGTTTCTACAACATATCATGATGTCTTCCAACTCTTGCAAACACCATCTTGAAAATGCATAATTTGGTGACAAAATAATGATAGAAGTTTTAGACTCTCCAATTGCTTTCAGAAGCGAGATTGAGAGATTTTCCCCTCTTGCTAGCCCGTCTTCATCCTTGAAAACATAGATACCAGCATTTTCAAGAGATGCATAAAGATGTGAGATGAACTTTGAGCGAGTTTCTTTGCCTCGAAAGCTCAAGAATACATCATATGGCCTTTGCTGCATAAGTTTTTAAATGTGAAAATAAAACACACCGAACTAACTTTTAGACAAGTATTAAATCTATGCAGCATACACTATAAACTGAATTAAAAGTTTTTTATTCCATAGTAGCATACATTCACCTTAATTAAAAGTTTTTTAACAATTTATTATATTAAAAAATTTATTTTATTTATTAATGAATTTATTTTGGTAAAACGGGGGGCTGATTCGTGGCTGATTTTCAGTACGCACATTACATAATTATTAAAAATAGGGTGGAGAGGAGTGAAATTTCAGGATTAAGGGATTTGCAATTGTTTTTCTTTTTGTTATGTTCCAAAAAGAGTTTCAAAAACAAATGGCAACTATAAATCAATTTATGTGCTATATTAATTAATTTACCTGGATTTTCGGATGACAAACCCTGCAATGCACCCGACTTCACGGAGTGCTTTCCTCCAACTCTGCTCCTTGCCTTTTATTTTATCCGGATATCTTTTCATAAGGTTATCAAAAGCTTGTCCAAACTTACCAGTTTGATTTCGCACTTCTGAGGGATCTATATGGTAGAATACTGGCAGCACCTTTTGAGTTTTGTTTCTACAACATATCATGATGTCTTCCAACTCTTGCAAACACCATCTTGAAAATGCATAATTTGGTGACAAAATAATGATAGAAGTTTTAGACTCTCCAATTGCTTTCAGAAGCGAGATTGAGAGATTTTCCCCTCTTGCTAGCCCGTCTTCATCCTTGAAAACATAGATACCAGCATTTTCAAGAGATGCATAAAGATGTGAGATGAACTTTGAGCGAGTTTCTTTGCCTCGAAAGCTCAAGAATACATCATATGGCCTTTGCTGCATAAGTTTTTAAATGTGAAAATAAAACACACCGAACTAACTTTTAGACAAGTATTAAATCTATGCAGCATACACTATAAACTGAATTAAAAGTTTTTTATTCCATAGTAGCATACATTCACCTTAATTAAAAGTTTTTTAACAATTTATTATATTAAAAAATTTATTTTATTTATTAATGAATTTATTTTGGTAAAACGGGGGGCTGATTCGTGGCTGATTTTCAGTACGCACATTACATAATTATTAAAAATAGGGTGGAGAGGAGTGACAAATTTCAGGATTAAGGGAGTTGCAATTTTTTTTCTTTCTTTGTTATGTTCCAAAATGAGTTTCAAAAACAAATGGCAACTATAAATCAATTTATGTGCTCATAAACCATAACATCCTACAAACCTGAGGCTCAATCAATGATTCCTTCATATACATTTCTC
>NC_029786.2:90594537-90597335 GCF_000816755.2 Arachis ipaensis
TCCGATGTCTTGTAGCAAACGATTCATGCAAAGCTTGTCCTCGTCAAACCACACAAGACTATGCTCTTCAAGTCCTTTAATTTCTCTTGGTGCGGCATTACGTCCAGCTTCTTGTAATATCTGACTTATATCATTTCGATTCATTCCAATAAAGATATGTCTCAAATAAGCTAGTTCAAGAAATATTTTCTTTTCTTCATATCCAACAGAATCTATGTTTTCTTTTAAAACCTGCCATACATCTAGAGAGGGGAATCTTTTGAAGCTGTCCAACACATTCTCCCACTCTTCTATACTTTTTTCAGATACAGCAGAGCCAACACCCACAAGAGCCAGTGGCAGTCCATCAGAATATTCAATTGCATAATTAATAAGACCAGAAAAACTTCTTTCAGGAGTGGCTTTGTTGAATGCGCTCCGACTAAAAAGCTCAACACATTCGTTGTAGTCCATTTCTTTCACTCTATATATGATTAACTCCAATCTCATGAAGTCGATCATGTTTAGTCCTTGTCGTGAAGATTATTATACTCCCTGGACCAAAGCATTCACGAGTTACTGGCAAAACCTCCAGTTCTCTTTCACTTCTCACATTATCAAGTATAAGAAGTACCTTTAAGCAACGAATTCCTTCCCACCATATATTTCTTGTTGAGTCAAAGTTTTGCGCTTTTGTTTTAACTTGGTCTTTCAAAAACAAAAGAAGCCTCTTTTCTATAAATTTGGAAGCCACCCATATTGGATAATCCCCCTTCCTATCCTGGATGCCTGCGACAAATTTTCTCACCTCGAAATTGTGGCTAATTTGGTTGTAGAGGGCTTTGGCAATTGTAGTTTTACCTATTCCCGCCATTCCCCATATTGCTATTATGAGGACACCATCTGCTTTCTGATTGTTTAAGAGTTGAATCAAATCTTGCACACGAGAGTCTACTCCCACCGGATGCTTTGCAATGAATAATTTCGTTGAATCCATCAAGGATGTAACATGTCCAACTATATGGCTCATAACTTCTCTCTTATTCCTGAAAAAAATATAAATATAAAGCATAATCATTAACCAATAATACAAATGATTGGGGATATTAGTTAAGTTAGAAAGTTTGTTAGAAATATTGATAGCTGTCACTATGATGTTAGGTAGTTATGGCATTGTTAAGTTAGTTAGCAGCACCCTAATCCCTCTATAAATACTAAGTACCCAACTTGTATCAATCACTTTTCATCAATCGTCATCATCAACAATGGATGAAAAATGTTAGGTAACATTTTTTATCAATATTAGCCAATACTTTGGGCCAACACTTTATTTTTAATTTGAGAAGTGCTATGGGACCAGCAAATTTTGTGATTTGTAACCATCAATTAACTATCATTGGTGTTTTTAATGGGGTGAGATTTCATCTCATGTTGTGGGATTATTCATTTTTCTTTTGATAGTTAAGTGCTGCCAGATTTTAATAAAAGTATTGGCTCCCTAGATTTTCTCTTTTAATTTTTTATACAATTAGAATTTAGGGTTTAGAATTTAATCTAGAATTAGTCAAATGTTAACAAAAAAATAATAATAAATTTTGTTAGTCACGTGCTATTGCTGGTTTTACTCGTTCTCTCTATCTTTATTTTCTCTCCCAACTCTCTTAAAACCCTCTCAATCTCTGGTACCTTCACAAACATTGTTCAATATGCACATTTATCAGAGAAACAGGATAAGAATTGAATGAGAAAATCACGTTCCACTCTAGTCTCCAACAAGCCAAAGATACTCAAAAGGTCATGGCTCATCAAGAATAAAGATCAAAGCATTAAAAAACATGGGAGAATTTAATTACCAGATATCTGGAAGAAACCTGGGTAAAATGGAAGCAGCTTGTCGAAGGGCGGTCTCATAACTCAGCATCCTGTTTTCATCCCTTGAGATACCTTGCAGAGTTAGCGACAAAATCTGCCCAAAATAACCGCTCCGATTGCATACTTGGGAGGGATCTAAGCAATAGAACACGGGCACAACCTTCTGATCTTTCCTCCGATGACACTCCATTATGTCCACGAGTTCTTGCAAGAATAAGGTTGATTCAGCATAAGCTATTGTGAAAACTATGATAGAAACTCTGCATCGTTCGATTGCGTCAGATATATTAGTCTTGGGCTCGGTGCGGTCTGCTAAAACATGCAGTCCAACACTTTTGAGTGCATCATAGAGACCTGAAATAAAAGGATGAAGGAACTGCAAACCGGAACTAATGTACGCATCATATATGAATTGGGGTTCCTGGTTTTGGGAAGACATAGCAGCGACTGGTTAAAAGTGATGCTCTGACTCAAATCATATACAAGCTGAGGCTTAGGAGGCTTATGGAGGAGGCTGGAAGATCATTTGTCAGTTCGTAGGAAGTTAGAGAAGAAGTAAACAGACTTGATACCTTCTTTGTAAAGCAAATCAAGTCAACGATAGTGTTCACTACTCTCTATGACACTGGAGTGCCTCTTTTTCGGTGAAAAAAAAAATTTAAATAGCGTAGTGTTTAATTTAAGGGTAGTGCTAGCAAGTTATTGGCCTAAACATACTTTCTAAATCTCCATTGTACATATTATAGGCTTAGGTCATTGGCTCTAAGGATTTTAATTATACTTTCTTTTTAAGGATTTTAATTATTTATTATTCTCTTTTATATTTATTTTGATCCCATTCATAAAATTAAAGATAAGATATCATAATTTATTCTCTTAAATATTAGAAAAATGAAAAAAATTTATTTTCTCCATAACACGGTTGGGACTTAGAAATGCGATGATTA
>NC_029786.2:90597473-90607629 GCF_000816755.2 Arachis ipaensis
TTATAAATTATAAATTTTTAAATAAAAAGTTTGATAATTAAAAAATTAATTAACATTAATTAATTAAAAATTCAATTTCTATATTTATGTGATAAAGCACTGAATCAGTTCACCCAACTTTTTATGTGTCTCGGTCGTGCAAGAAAGTCATTTGTGGTAACTGATACGATTTAAATTAAATTCCTCAATTTACATATATATAGTCTAATCACTAATAAATGGAAAGGGAATTTTTTTCCGGATGAAGTAGTCGTGATTCGTTAATGGATGTTTTCTATTTTTTTTAATTATTTAGTTAAATATGATCTCTTATTATATATTTTTTTAAATAAATTTACAAAATTTGATATTTTTATCGACTCGCTTCATTATAGTTTATTTTTCATAAAAAACACTACAACGAATAAGGATTTTTGCAACGGTCAAAAATCGTTGCCGTAAATAAAAAAAATCGTTAAAACTTTAAGTAATATTTTGGCGACAGTTTTTAACCTGTGGTATATGCGACTGTTAACAATGTTAATAGGCAACGATTTTTTACCTAAGGCAACGACAATAAAAAAAATCGTTTCCCTTGTTACCCTAATAGACCATAATTTTTAAAATAATTTTTAAACAACAGTTTACAACTGTAACAAGATACACAACGGTTTTATGCCGTTGTAACTTTATTACTAATTTGGACAACTGTTTAAAAACCGTTACCTTTTATGCTTTTTTTTTAAGAACGGTTTTAATATTATTCGTATTTTGTAGTTGTTTTTGACAATAATTTTAATATCATTATCTTTTGTGACTTTTGACAATAATTTTTTGTAGTTATGTATTTGTTTATTTTCAATGGTTTTCTCATATTGCATTGAAATTAGTATTCCAACTTTTTTTTTAATTTAATGTCAATAAATAACCTTAACTATTTGAATCAAATTACTAAAGAAAACTAATAAAACATTTACCATCAAATTCGATTCATAAAGTATTCTATAAAATTCACATACATTACATCATTATTGTAAAATACCATAATACCAATTTAAGTCATAACAACCTTTAACTATATCATTTTTACAAAATATTCAATAACAAAAAAGTTGAAATAATTAAGTAGCATATATGTTTATTATTATGTCCATAACTTCATGACTTTTACTTTCTGGCATTTGATCTTCAAATTTTATAACATTAATTAAGTTCTTTTTCCTCTTTAAAATAATTTTTCTGTGAACAAAACAAAAAATAATAAATCAAATATAAAACTACATTTTTCTAATACTAATAATACTTGCTAAGAAAGAGATCAGAGAAGGAGAAGGAGTTTAGTTGCATTAATCAGTAAACTTGCTAAGAAAGAGATCAGAGAAGGAGAAGGAGTTTAGTTGCATTAATCAGTAAACTAAATTATGACTTATGAGAATGAGATTAGATGCATGTTTCAAGACATACAATACAAATTGCAAATTCCAGAAAATTAATAAATAATTAGTCAATAAATTAATTATTATTCAAAAAATTATAATTTAAGAAAGTAGAAATATTAAAAATACAAATTTTGACACTAATTTTAAAAATTTTAATCTAAAATTAAGTCAACAGACCGAATCAATTAAACAGAACCCAAACTAAACCCAAGGCCCGCTTATATAAACATGACTTAGCCCTTTTCTTCCTCCTTATTTCACTAGAAGTACACTAAATAAAGAAGTGAGTTAACGTGCGTAACCCACTTTCAATTTTCAATCGATTATAACTTTTAATTAGGAGCTCCGATTGACGAGTCGTCAGCGGCTACGTGTTCGTCTCGTAATTCTCTTCAATTCTATCTGAACAAAGTGGTAAGAAATTTGTATTTCTCGTCTAGTTCTTTCTCTTCTTAATTTCGTGGGTTTTGAGTTTAGGTATTGAGTAATTGAATAATTTTGATGGTTTAGGTGAACTCTAGCAGCGGATAATCACTGTGTTTTGTCCTATTGATCTATGGGTACGGTAAGAAACTGTTAAACCCTTGTGAATCATTGAATCAGTGAACCCTATGATAATTATAGTGATTTTGTGTAAATTAGATTGTATTCTTGTTGATTTGGAGTTTAATTGGACGGTTTGGAACGAAATTCGGGTGATTAAATTTGAGGAATTGACGTTTGGAAGTGATGAGTTTGGAAAACTCCAAATTAATTTTTGTGATGAACAAACATTGTTAAAATATCTAATTACAAAATTATTAATACAATGTTATTTGATTATATGCTAATTAATAATTTTGTAATGCAGGAATTGAATTGGGCCGAAAATAAAATAAAATGCTGCAGCCCAAGTGTGAATTTGCTTTCCAAATCAGCATTGATTCAAAAACATTCAATGATATATGGCTAAATTGTTGTAATGATTTATTGGGCTAGATTAACATTGTTACAAGCCCAAAAGTAAGCTTCCCATGTTTGATCTGAATCCAATATACATCAGGAAAGCAAATGCTTTTATTTGGGCCAAGAGTAATCCTTATTGCAACCAAGCCCAAATTATTAATGCTTCCATGCATTAACCGAATCCATGAAGCTTCCAACGGATTCTATTGCTTGCTAAAAATGGATTTCAAATTTAATATGCTAGCTTTGGAACTATGAGAGAGAACTTGACTTTGATTTGATGGGAATCATTATGATTAGTGTTGCACGCCACCCAGGGAAGTAAAAGCAAGCTATCTTCATTTAATTTGTTTTGAATTGCTTTTCTTTACTTTCTCTGTTCTCTCTCATCTCTTTCTTCTTCTCTCTTCGGTTATTACACAGGAAATATTGGTAGCCATGGAAGCAAATGCAAACTACCGAAAGGAAGGGAGGATAAGCTACAAGTCCATCAAAATGATGGCAACAACAAAAAAAAAAAGTTTTCTCTCTCTCTCTCCTACTTCACTTCTGTTGTTTTTAAGATGCAACTTCAGAAATGTCTCATGCCAAGTGACGAGACAAAATGAAAATGTCTCGTGACTAGGGACGAGATAAAACAGAAAAGTCTCATCTAAAGTCCAGCAAGTTCTAGCAAGCGAAAAAGGGGCTAAGATTCAACCCCCCCTTCTCTTAGCCACTGAAACCATCAGGAAGCTTGGAGCATATGAAAGAAAAGGTTTTTGAGGAGTTTCAAGCTTAGGGAGGAATTGGCCAAGGTATGGTTTTGGTTTTTCGTCGTTAATATTTAATGTCACGTGAAAACTTAGCTAAAAGACCTTAAGATAAGAATGAACTGAATGAATTATTGATGGATTGTGTATATGGTATATAATGTGTGTACAAAGGATGAGTGAATTTGTATGTGTTGAATTGTGATATTGATGAGTATAAAATAATGATTGTTGATGTGTTGAGGGTTGATGGTGGGTTTGTAAATATTGAATTGAATGGATTGGTTGAGAGATGTGTGATTCAATTTTGTAAACGGTTTGTTATTGAAGTTGGTAGGTTTTTGAAAAAGATTTAATATTGAAATTGGTTTGATTTTAAAATAATTTGATACTGAAAATGATTTGAATGACTGAGAGATGTTTGGTTTGGTGGTTGGTACCCTTAAAGGGTGACAGAAATTCAAGTTTTAGAGGAGATGTTGCTGAAATTTTTATGAAAATTGGAGGCTTCATTCGAAGTGGTTATTTAGAAAGATTTGGGTTTAAGGATTTTATGATTTGATTTTGAGTTTTTAAGAAAACGATTACATTTTGAATTTGATTTATTTAGAAAAAAATGAATTAGAGCTTTCAAACAAGAAGAAAAGTTTTTTATTTTTTTATTTTTTTTTTGCAAGGATTTTTGAACTATATACATTATTTATAGAGCCTCGGATCAAACATGAATAGTAAAATGCTATACAAAGATATGCACAATCTCCTTTATACTCATTAGTATGTAGAACTCAATCTTCTTAGGTGGAAAAGTTTAGATTATTAATCAGACATAACTTGAATAAGATTTTTTGATTCTATCATTAAAATGTATTCTACTACTTAATAGCATCCTAAAAGTCATGTGCACCTCTTGTTGCATCCTCTCTGGAGCCAATACTTACATTCCTGTCATCAATTTCACATTACATAAACAATTTTTGTAAAGTTGGGTACCAGAAAAAGTGAATGACTTACATGAATTATTAACTTGGTGCTTCATAAATTAAAACCATTTAATGATATACATTTAATAGAAATCAACAAGCATAAAATTTTCTAAAACCTTTAAGAGTGTGCATTGAAACATTGTTCGGGAAAAAGTATGTGCAAAAGTTTTTTAAAAAATGATATCTGAGGTTAGAAGGAAAACTTATAATTAGATCTAGGCAACAAATTAAATTTTACTTTTCTTAGCCTACTACACTTACGGCGTTAGCACTTGAGGTTCTTGGATCACATCTATTCTTAATATATAAAAGTAGATACATAAGCATGCACCACATTATTTTTGAGACATTTCTTTCCTCTTACTAATGCCATGTCAGCAATATTGCTTATTTGGCACAACTTTAGAATCAACCACTCAATTCTTGCCAAATCAACTATTATTTTTAAATCAACAAAAAAATAAAATATACAAATAAAAAACTAAAAAATAGAATCCAATAAATTTGTAACCTCCAAATATATTGAATTCATATTCCTATATTTATTATATCTTACCGTTATAAACAATACAATAAATTTATAACCGCAACAATTAATATATAAATTAAAAATTTAAAAATTGAAAATTATATTTTATTATTATAATTATGTTTATTATAATCACTTTAATTTTTGCCAATGAATTATACCTCAAATGACACAGTCTCCCATATTGGTCGCAAGTTCGAATCTCTGTATCTTTGGTAAAAAAAGTAATTATTTTAATTTTTAGAAGTAACACTAGGTAGTAGGTACAAAGAATTATCATTGTAGTTTTTACTTATTATTAAAAACAAATTCTATTTTATTTTACCAATATAAATTTTGAAAAGAATATTTAAAAACTAAAAAAAAAACAAATTTATTAAAAGAGTATCAAAACGAAACCAAAAAATATATGATATTAGACATACATTTTCATATTAGATACATTCGTAGTATATAAGATGCATCATGCATGCATGTTTACCTCAAAACACTAATTAACTATTTTCTTTTTTTTTTAACTAAAAATGTTTAACTTTTAGTTTTTGTTGCGTATATTTGTACATATAAGATGCATCATGCATGGATACAAATCTAAATATATAATTATTACAATAATTATGTTGACCGCAACCCCATAAGTTTAGGCTATTAACTACGTCAATTGCATTGCCAACTTTAGAATAATTATTATTTGGCACAACTTTAAAATCAACCACTCAATTCTTGCCAAATTAACTATTATTTTTAAATCAACAAAAAAAATATACAAATAAAAAACTAAAAAATAGAATCCAATAAATTTGTAACCTCCAAATACATTGAATTCATATTCCTATATTTATTACATCTTACTGTTATAAACAATATAATAAACTTATAACCGCAACAATTAATTTATTAATTTTTATAAATAACGTAATAAACATCCATATTACAAATATCATAATAATATTATTAATCATAATAAATTTTACGTTATAAGTTTTTAAATTCCGTACCATTTAAACTACATATATAAGTCTCTTATCACTATTCCTTCACATAACATCAAATTTAGCACAAAAAATTTATTTCCGACCTGCACATCTCAAACTTACTCAATAGAGCATCATTCTTTTAGACCAGAACGATTAGAAATGGAATAACTATCCAAGATCTAATGGCTATGCAATGAGAATCTGATGATCAGGTATGACAAAAAAAAAATCACAACATGTATCATACATTCATACTTACTCAAATACCATATACCTAATGATAACATAAATTGAATATTGGAATAGGAAAAGATCTTCACAATTTTAGCAACTATAAATGAAATTGATGACAAATTAGAATGGAACTATGTTAAATGTAAAAAGTGTCAGAAGAAATCATATAAAAAAAAGAAACTACATTTGTGGCACATGTAATCAAACACCACAATATCCAACAATAAAGTAATTCTATATACTTTTCATAATCTCATCTATCAAATTATTAGTTGCTAGCCCAATACTTATTTTAGGTTCAGAATTCAATTAAAGGTTTTAGATCAAAGTGTTACAACAACTTTTGCACTATTTGATGGTGACGCAAAAAAATTTATTGGGCACAACTGCTTCAAATCTAATGACATTTCAGAAAAATAATGACATTGAAGTACCACCCCGTCAAGAGATTAAGGAGAAAGAAAACCATACAAATTCAAGACACATATTCGAAAGAAGAACATACATACAAAGACGGAACCAAATAATACAATAGAAAGTGCATCAAACTCAACAATTTATAAAGAACATATCTTCGTAAGAAAAGAAGAAAGCACCAACTCTAACAACCAACAAAAAAAAGGAGGACGAGCACCAAATAAGATGACTAAGTCTATCAACTAAAACAAATGCAAAAATCAAACCACCAAATAAAAATGTCACTTTGTACAATTCCAACATCCAAATCTTTTGTACTACAAATTATTTAAAATAAAACACCCTCTAAATTTAACTTCAATTTACACATATTTAATTTATTTCTACAAAATATAACAATTTTTAATATTTATTATATACTATCATTAATTTACCGTGTCTCATTCTAGTTTGTTTAAAAGGGGAATACAAGAGTGGATAAGTGCTTTGGAGAAACTCAAAAACATTCCCAATGAGCAAATACAAAAGAAGCTGAAAATAAGCTTTGATGGTTTAAACGATGATGAAGATAGGGAAATATTCCTTGATATAGCTTTTTTCTTTATCGGAATGGACAAAGACGAAGTAATTGATATATTGAATGGCTGTGGATATTCTACTGAAATTGGGATCAGTGTTCTCAGGGAACCATCTCTTGTAACAATTGACTCTAAGAACAAACTTAGAATGCATTATTTGTTGCGAGATATGGGAAGAGAAATCATTCGTGAGAATCTACCTTTACCCGAAGAACGCAGTAGATTATGGAATCCAGAAGAAGTTCTTGATGTCTTATCAAAAGACATGGTATGAATCTCATGGATTTTTATTTGATTTTTGAGTTATATATTGTTTCTTGGATCCTAATAAGAAATTGGGTTTCAAATATCATTTAAACTCACTAGAGGCTACAAATAATTATCTAACCATGGCATTTTGTTTTTCTGTTTATTTTATTTTAAAGGGAACAAAAGCTATTCAGGGACTTGCTTTGAAGTTGTCAAGGATGAAACCAATTCATTTGAAGACCAATGCTTTTAGGAAGATGAAGAGACTAAGATTGCTTCAACTTGGTGGTGTACAACTCGATGGAGACTTTAAATACCTCTCAACCGATCTTCGATGGTTGTCCTGGCATGGATGTTCTTCAGAATATACAACTATAGGTTTTGATCAAGGAAACTTAGTTGCCATTGACTTCAGATATAGCAATCTCCAGCTAGTATGGAAGAAGAGGCAGGTACGATTATTTATGATGTAACAATAAACAATTATGCTAGGTGTATTTTAAAATCATTCACCAAAATCACTCACCAGACTGTACATTAAAATACAAAAAACATATTAAAAATAAATTTAATTATAAATATATTTATACACAAATATATTATGACTATTTTTTGTGTGCACGTAATATTTTTAAATAATAAATTTTAGGTAAGCCACCTCACCTGATATTTGTACATTATATTTACACTTGCCTTGCATGTACTTGTCCAACATGCATTAAACTTCTTTAGTTTACTTATTTAACTAGAGTGAGACATGCGCAATGCGCGGAGAGGTAGATTATTTATAATATATAGTGTATTTTAATAAATGTTATATTAAAAATATGTTAGAGAACATATTATAAATAGATTTTGAATTTATTTATTTTTAAAAAAGACATAAATTATTTATATTAGAGTTATATAAAACTGTATTTTCATTTTTTTTATTTTTCGTTTTGCATTAATTGCTACACTTTGTCTTTTCTTACATTTTTTGTTTGTTTGTAAATAAAAATATTATATTAAATTTAAGAAATTTTTTACAATTAGTATGAGAGATTAAGAAATGAAGAATAGTAAGAGTCTTAATATGTATAAGACTATAAGTTGTAAAATTTGAATATTTGTAACTGAAAATTTTTTTACAATTATTATTATTATGCCACTTTTAATGTATGTTTATTGCATTTAATTAGTACTTGATGTTTCAATTGAATAATAATAGATAAGAGTTTTTTGTTTTAATTTTTTTAAAACATTTTATTTTACTAAATAATGATTGGTTGATTTTCATCTTTTGCCAAGTCATTAGAATTACTGATGTAACATCATTAATAAAAAAAGATGGCTTAAACTCATTGTGAAAAGAGTTGATATCAGTTTTTATATATTATAAATAGATAGCTAAATAAATAGATAAATAGATAGATAAATAGATTTTGATATAACATACTACAATATTTCTCTTTTTTTTTTCCTTTCTTATAAAACCACCATCCTGCCTTCCCACTCCGCTCTACTTTCCACCACTATAAGTATAATTTTGAGGTGGGTGTAATTCGGACAAATTTCAGGGTGAGTATAATTTAGGGTAAATTTAAATATGGTTTCTCATATTGTAGCTTTTAATATTATATCATAAAATGGTTAAAATTTTTTAAATTGTAAATTTCATCAATATAGTATAGAGCAGGTAGGCTGAGTTTTTTGAATATTGTGAAAATGTGTGTTTCTCTTTAATATTTTTCTTTAGGTGAGTTTAATATTATTATAGGAGAGAAAGAATTTTTTGTCAGAAGATACAAAACGTCTCGGATGTTTTGTACATGATTTAAATTTTTTTAATAAATAAAACCAAAACGGCACTACTGTTTTGTTAGAAATAAATAATTAAAAAAATAAGCATAGATGAAAACGGCATTGCCGTTTTGTCTAGGAGGCAAAAAATTTTTAATTTAAAAATAGAAAACGGCGGTGCCGTTTTGTGTTGAAACAAATTTTACCGTTGAAAATGGTCAAAATGGTGGTGACGTTTAGTATAAGTATGAATAAAAAAAATTTAAAATTAGCTATATAAGGTATGCTAGTGTTATGCGAGAAACACATTGAGTAGAGTAGAAAGTGAACAACACAAAGTTATTTACCTTCAAATTTCCAGAGAGCTTAGAGCTCTTTCTTCTTTAGCAGTTGAATTTGTTCTTACTTCTTTAGCTGCTGAAGTTGTTCTTCATTCTTTAGCAGTTGAAGTTGTTCTGCACCTGTTGAGTGAAATAAGTTGTGGGTAAATGTAATAAGTATATAAAATGGAGAGTTATGTTAGTTTAAAAATATATTTCAATGATCAGATTTTGTATGATACACATGAGGGTGTGAGTTTTTTGTGTGAGAATCTATGTGTTATTATTGTTCCTCTTTCAATAACATATGAAGGACTTAAGAGTGTACTCTGTTAGAGTGTAGGTCAGCAAGGCCGGAAGAGAGTGACCAATATTTTATATAGGCAGCCTGTGTTAGTATTTGGTGGTTTCGTTCAATTTCAAGTAATGCACGTGGCTGATGAAGCTAGTATATAAGGAATGTTTTCGACCTACCATCAAACTAGAGCACGAGCCTCACTTATCGAGTTATATGTTAAGTTCGAAGAAATTGAAGATATTGATTTTTCGGAACCCAATATAGACTGGATGGGTTATAATACCGAAAGTGATAAAAAATTTGAAGGTAATTATGAAGTTGTTGGTCCAACTGAAGATGTGGAAGAAGATTATATATCAGTTGAGGGAGATGTAGCAGATATTGCTAATGCACTAGTGAATCAACATCCATTGGGAGAGCCATCGTTTATATATACTTTGAATCTTGATGCCATGCATGTTCCAAAATTTCCTGAATATGTCAATAGAGGTAATTTTTTATTATTATTGTTGTTGTTAGGAATATTTGAATTATTATTAGTATTGTTACGTTGTTATTATTATTATTATTACTAATTATTATTAGTCTTTTTATGAAACGGAGGTTATTATTATTATTATTATTATTATTATTATTATTATTATTATTATTATTATTATTATTATTATTTTGTT
>NC_029786.2:90609450-90623171 GCF_000816755.2 Arachis ipaensis
TGCATGAGGTATATACAATGGCAGAGATCCGAAAGGTGTATAGAACCCGATTCAGACCACTAGGAAATCCAACAACATGGCCTGTGTATCAAGGACCACGACTAATACCAAATCCTCACCTCAGGCGAGTGGCCAAAGGTCGTCCTAAAAAAACACGCTTCTTGAATGAAATGGATATGCGTGATTTACGTGGTCCTAGGCGTTGTAGACTTTGTGGTGGTGAGGGTCACAACTGAAGTAGATGCCCGCATCGTGGAGGAGCTAGTGCTAGTGGTTCGGCTCCGAATGAGTAGTTGTCATCTTGGCTGATTTTTAACTGTCCCCATTTATGTTATTTAATCTTGTATTCAGTTATATCCATTTAACTCACTTGCTCTTATTTTTAGTTGTTTCCATGTTATTGATTTAATCTCTTTTTTAGTGTTGTCCATTTAACTTGTTTAGGTGATATTCAGTTGAAGTTTGGTTCTTTCAAGTCACATTTCACACAATTCAATAGTTAAACTCTTACATTTTTAAAAAAATTCGGACATAACCTCTTCTAAAAATGGACTTAACCACCCTTTAGGGTTCTTTCAATCTCAACAATTCATCAACCATGTTCACAACAATCTAAACCCTACTGTGCACTATCATTAAACAATAGTCTCTCTACATATGTATAATAAATATTACTACAATGGTTCATTTAGAGAAAGTTTTCTTCATGCTTCGTGCCATTTTGGAACATCCTTTCTTCACCCTCTTTTTAATGGTTGACGGAGACCATCTAGAGGCACTTTTACGAGCTGGGTCAATCCTAAGGTCATATCCCTTATCCTGGGCACCTGAATGATAACAAAAAATTAGCCCTGGTCAATACTCATGTATCAATAATATGAATACCAACCTTAATCAAGAAACAATAGGGTGAATAGCAAACCTAAATCAACAGCCAAAAATAATTTAACACAATACTATTACTATATCACTAAATAATGTCTCATAAACATAAATATCAATCCCATTCAATGCATAACAATCAAATTACTTACACCTGCTTCGTCAACCATTTCATCACTTGTACCGCCCTCATCAACCGCATCAGGAACTAAACCGAGCTGATCGACTTCATGCTCCCCTGCACAAGTCTCCTCAACCGCATTGTCAGTCTCCTCCTCATCCTCTTCGGTCATAAAAATCAGTGTCGGATTCTGCCGACATCCAATACCCCTATGGACACTCCTACCAGAATCAACAGAGCTCCTCGGCATAGAGTACTCAGAAAAGGACCGCGGTGGACAGCTCGCATCCAAAGATAATCGACCAGGACCCTTTTGAGGCACCGGCACCTTTACAGGGTCCTGGGTAGAGAATAAATTATTTACCCATTGAGATGACTCAGGACCCTGAACCCAATCAATAATATTCCTATACTGTTCCTCATCATGTGTCGATGTCCCTAGTATTTGTGTCAACGAATAGTGCGGTGCCTGGGTCGGTATGTATTCCTCGTGCATCGTAGAGGGCTGTGTGTATGGCTGTATGGTAGGCTGAGTGAAAGGTTGTGCATATTCCTGTGAGTATGGTGGATATGATATAACAGGCTGAGTGAAAGGCTGTGAATATGGTTGTGCGCATGGTGGGTATGCATATGCTTGTGGATGTGGTAGGTACGGATACGGTGGGTATATATATGGCTATGAATATGGTTGTTGATCTTGCCGTGGTAGGTGTTGTTGCTAAGCTGGTTGCTCTTGTTGATGTGATTACTCTTGTTGTGGTTGTTGTTCTTCAGCTCGGAGATCGGAGAGACGCAGGTGATGACCAAAATTACGAACATACCAGTCCATGTACTGCTCAAAAGGTTGATAATGGTCGCCATGGTCAATACAGATTATCATTTATCATTTGTGCAGTTTCTACTGTTGTCGTAGATGGTGAATTCGTTGTTGGAATGGAGTTTAACTCTAAAGAAGCTGTGATGTTAAAGGTAATTATTATTATTATTATTATTATTATTATTATTATTATTATTATTTTGTTTTATCATTTGTGCAGTTTCTACTGTTGTCGTAGATGGTGAATTCGTTGTTGGAATGGAGTTTAACTCTAAAGAAGCTGTGATTGCAGCAGTTAAAGGTAATATAAATGGTCTCAAATGGAATAAGATGTGGTGCAATTCGGTTGGGACTATATGCATCCCACACAAACTGTAAAAACACATTAAATCTCAAAGTTATAAATGAGCAATCATGAATTTAATATAGCATAACATCAAATCTAAATGACGAAACATATACTCCGTCCGGAGAAAGATCGTCCAACCTTCTCCTGACGTCAGCAGTTGTCCAATTTTTATATTGCTCGATAGCTGATTGATAATCATTCCACCTGGCATATTGCAACAACTCATTTTTATAAAAATTTGGACATAACTTCCCCTAAAACTGGACTTAACCACCCTTAAGGGTTCCCTCAATTCATAAATCATTTCAACCATCAACCACTCACCACATCAAATTAAATCATAAGTCATTCGTAATATCAGTTACTACAGTAAAAATCACTAAATCCACATCTTAGCTAAATTTTACCTGCGAGCAAATGGAAAAGTAGTATCCATCGGCAGTGGTCCTATTGACGGCATTCGTAACTATGCCCATACAAGGAGCAATGACATAGGACCATCAATGTCCTTGCAATCATACCTAGATGCCCGACATAAGGATCGATACATGTGTGCAAGGCAAGCTGAACCCCAATTAAACTTGTGAATTTGAGAAAAGTCACGAAGCAACGACAAATACTTCCAATGCACACTAATTCCAGACTTGTCACTAAATAAGGTTGTTCCAAATAGACACATTATGTGACATTTTACATAAATTTCCCTACTTACTGCGCCATTCAAATGTTGGCGCCGCTTTAGGGTGCGGAACCATGCTAGCTTGACTCCGCTTCCTCTATAGTCGTTCGGGCCAGGAGCAATACCAAATTGGGTCATGCACTCATTCTCTAACCCATTTGTGCTGTGGTCAGTTGATCCAGTAATTGGCAAGCCGTGAGTTCGGAGTCCAAAAATCATGGCAACGTCCTCCAACGTAGTTGTGTACTCGCCGTGTGGAAGATGAAATGTGTGCATCTCAAGCCGCCACCTTTCAACTAGTGCATCTATAGTTGGACCGTGAGACATGATCCTTCCAATCTGAGATATATGATAGAATCCGCTCTCTCTGAGTTGTTCTTCCACCCTAGCATCATATGAGTCTATTTGGTGTAAGTGTCTACTGTGCAAATTTCTTGAACCCTGATAACAAAAATAATAACTAACCGTCAATAACCAGAACTAGTCAATATTACCAAACTAATACTCGGTTTAGTAACAAATATAATTAATAATTACTAAAAATCAAAATAATTTATAATTACTAATTGAATTATTAATTATTAAGCATAACAGTAAACACAAAAATTACTTACATATATAGGATGTTGAAGATATTCTGATATATGCTCGTCAGCACGTGTGATGTCACGTTTTTCCATTTTTGTCTTTAACGCTACATTAAAATAATATAAAAAAAAATTACTTATATTTTTTCTTTTTTCTTTTTTACTACAAAACAATAACATTAACCCTAACTAACTACTAATAATACGTTTAAAATACTAACCTTTTTTAATCTTTGACTGTTGCCATTTTTCTTGTTGCGGAAATGTGGAGCTGTCGTTTTTTTTGTTGTGGGGATGTGGGATAAACAAAATGAAGAAGAAAGAATGAAGACTATGGATAAGAATAATGAGACTATGGACTGAAGAAAAAAGAATGAAGGAAGAAGAGAGTTGGCATTTTCATCAATGTGTGAGAAGAGAGAGGAACCTGCCACGTGTTGATCATGCACAACAAAATGTCGGTAACATTTTGATCAAAACGTTAGTGACGTTTTCCACATAACGGTGTTGATGTTTTTCTTGCAGCATTTGACGGCTCCCATAGCGACGTTAAACTCTCCTCAGCTGTATGGTCATTTTGGTGGGTAACACCACCTTTGGCCCAATATTAAAAAAAAAAAGTTCGCAGGTAGCTTCTTCGTTTATTTATTTACTTTTTATTGAATTTTTTGCAGACGTTAATGAAGTTGGAAATTCTCAATCTTATAAGAGAACGGGAATACGGAAAGGACCGACAGATAGAGACAATAGAGTAACTACAGTAGCGACAGATTCCTCCTCTACCCTCTTCTGCTCCTTGGATGAACTCGGCTATTGCAGAAAGTTCACTTCAATAAATAAGACTGTGAAAGACTTCTCGATTCACTAGCACAGCGCTTCTTCCGCTTTTTTCTGACCGAATTGATAGCCTATCCCGTGAATAAAGCCTCCCAGCACTCGCAGGGGGCGGATCGGGAGATCTAAGACGGCATCCCCGAGTAAGTAGGCGATAGAGGCGAACGCTTTATTTAGGGATCCCCGGATATTCTATCTCACATCGGAAACGGGCTCTGCCCTTCCTAAGGATCATACCTTGTTCCAGCTCAAAGCCAGAAAGCTACTTCTTCTTTCTTTTATCTAACCTCTATCCATAACAAAGCCGGTAGTTCCCTTTAGTCTGTTTCTAAGAAGCTAAAACAGCTAAGAACGAATTAGCTCTTGTGGCGCTGCTGGATGCTTCTGATCAATAGAACATGAAGAGGAGTCGGCCAAAAGACCTTTCGGCCGGCCTTGCACCACCGGGATGAATGAATGGGAAAGCCTGGAAGTGGAAATGATTAAGAATTACTTTGCAAACAATAGACAAAAGGGGACGGGTAGGTGCAAAGTAGGAAGCTGCCTGGCCAAATAAGTCATTCTCAATATTTGACAGAAACTCCTGACTTTTCAAACATTCCTAATCTTAAAAAGTTAATACTCAAATATTGTTCAAGGCTATCTTTGGTTTCCCATACCATTCGAGATCTTAAAAAAATTCTTCTAGTCAATCTGAAAGGTTGCACAAGCCTTCGTATACTTCCAAGAAGCATCTACAAGTTGAAATCTCTGAAAACTCTCATTCTTTCTGGATGTTCACAAATTAACAAGTTGGAAGAGGATTTAGAACAGATGGAATCTTTGACAACTTTGATGGCCAATAAAACTGCTATAACACAAGTGCCAAATGCACTGATAAGATTGAAAAGCATTGTATATGTTTCTTTGTGTGGCTTTGAAGGATTGTTCCGTGATGTGTTTCCTTCAATCATTTGGGTCATGGACCTCCCCAACAAATAACCTCTCACCCCAAATGCAAACATATGCAAATGTTTCATGTCTTGTTTCTTTAACTATGCCAAATAATAGCTTCCATGGTACATCATCCATTATCGGAGAGCTCCCAAATATTCAGAGTATCAGGTTAGAAAGCGGTTCACAAATACAAACAACCGGAGATTTTATTTTCTTCTAATTTATTTCGTTTACTATATAGATTCTTCCTATTTTTAAAAAGAATTTTAGCAAAAGTAGTATTACAAGATATTTATAAGGCATTTCTCAACTCTTAAACTAACTCTTGGAATTAGTTAAGTACACTCAATTATAAATTTATAATACATAGTAAAAATGGAATTAATCTAGAGAGTATTTAGAAAGAGAGAAAACAAGAGCAAACAAAAGACCTTAGGCACAAATATTATTTTCAGAAAACTAACCAATGAATTGTTTATATGAACAACTGCAAAGAGAAATGATTAAATTAACACTTAGATTTGCAAATCATTAAAATATACTCTGTCATATCTTATACACTTATTACTTGAACAAGTGAAATTTGTATTCTTAACCAAGCTTATGTTATTGTGAATCATTAATCATACAGAAACTGGCTGCTAGTACCAGTGATGTGGGAGAATGTTTGCTCCCTGGTGACAACAATACTGATTGGTTAAGTTTCAATGGTGAAGGTTCTTCTATGATTTTCGAAGTCCCTAAACTGAAAGGGCATAATTTGAAGGCAGTGACATTGTGCATTGTTTATTCCTCCCCAGATATCATGATATATGAAGGCCTAATTCTTAAAAATCTGTTGATCATTAATCACACAAAGACCACTCCTTATCTATATGAGGGAGATACCTTGCTTTCACTTAGAGATGAAGATTGGCAGAGTGTTATATCAAATCTTGAAGCTGGTGACAAAGTTCAGGTGGTTGTTGTTTTGGGGATGGAGTCATTGCGAAGAACACTGCAGTTTACCTCATTCATGATGAGTCGATCGACCAAAACATTGATGAATGCCAAGAAGATGTCATTGTGAATAGCATGGTTGTTGGTAAGAAAGAAGATGCTTCTAATGTTGATGATATGAGAGATAAGAATTTCAGTGTCCCTGCTGTTGATGCTACACCTGCAATCAATAATAAGATTCCTGTTTCCAGCACAGATAAAAAAGTAAGTGTCATGGATGTAAGTTTGTTACGTTCTATTTTATGATATAAGCATAATTGTTATCATTTTGGTTGTTGTAGTTCAAGTTGTTGGACAAATTGAATTGCTTCAACTGCAACAGAGCAAAATTGTAACAAGTTAAGATCTAATTTTCAAGGTATGATGGCCTTCCTATGCTGCTTTACTTCCCAGTTAGGCAAGCCCCTAGCCAAGCCTGGGTTCTCCTTGGGCTCCTTGCCTCATAGCGCTGCTGCGCGTACAGCGCGGTTCTTGTATCATGGATTTCGCTATGAATCTAACAACAAGTAAATAAACAAGCTGTAGTTTAAAATGAGAACGATAATGATGATTTCAGGTGTCTTATCACCTTCTCTATCCAGATGGAGCTCGTTACTTGTGTCTTGGCCTTCATGAATCTAATTCAGAAAAGACTTAATGTGGGTTGTGCTTATTTGACTATTTGATGATCATACTCTCTGGAATTTTCGTTTTCCAAGTGAGTTCAAATTTTTCTGAAAATAAGATATGAGCATTAGTTTTACACAGAATCAGCAGAGGAAATGAACAAAATAAGTACAAAAACATAGAGAAAGTAAAAGAGGAGAGAACTAATGTATAATTGAATATGAAGTTTCAACAATTACATACTTCTTTATAGTATAGGCAAGTGTGAGCATACTATATAGGTGGCAAAATGAATAAATGTACTTTTACATTTTTAATGACAGCAGAAAAGACTTTCTACAAGTTGATAATTTCAGCAGCAGTTAATTTGAAGTTCAAAATAGTAGCAGCACTCCCAAGATAAACTTAAAGGTAGTAATAACATAAAATATAGGAGTCAAATAAAAATGCAAATATAACCAGGTCCTTAAAGTGCAATTTTGCTTTAAAAACTATCAAATTTAACCTGCAACATAACATGGACGAAATAAATTGTATACTTTAAAATAATGTTCGTAGATACTTAGACAATTAGCACTTACATTGTTATCTCCACCATGAACAGTGAAATTTGCATATGCTACCATATCGTCAGCACAAACAATACCTTCAGCTTGTTGATCTGCATATACGAGATAAACTGCTATCTTCTTCACTGTGAATCCTAACCCCGCAACAACAACAATCTGCACTTTGTCACCAGCTTCAAGGTTTGATGTTACCTTCTGCCACTCCTCATCTTTAAGTGAAGCCAGTGTATCTCCATCATAGACATAAGGGGTGGTTTTTGTGTGATTTATGATAAACAGATTTTTGACAATATGGGCTTCTGACGGTACATTGTTTGGGGAAGAAGAATAGACTATACACAACAACACTGTCTTTAACTTACGCCCATTCACTTGAGGGACATGGAAAGTTACAGAAGAATCTTTGCTACTGTATGCTAACCAATCAGGATTCTTGTTGCCAGGAAGCAAACAATCTCCAGGTACTCTGGCACTAAATTTCTACACAATAAAAAAAAACATACTTTAGAATTGGAATGTAAATATAAGGTGTAAATCTCATACAGTTAAAGTTTGAATCAAGTGAATAGGTTGACAATAGAGACAAACCTGAAAAATATTCTCTCTAAGTACCTCTGTGACAGCACAACTCATTCCCATTTGGATTAAAATTAAATTCAAGGAAATCTCAGCTTCAATAATGTCATGTTTGCTGCAACAACCAGCTAATGATAAGGTACTCCTTTTTGAGACATTTGATGCACTTGATGTTACTATCATTTCATTGCAGTTTGTGACCTTAAAAGTATCAGAAGCTACATCTGCTATTTGAAGTTGTGAGCCACACTCCAGCCCAACATTCTGAACCTGTGGAAGCCCTCTGATGATGGATGATAGGCCTTGAGACTTTCTATTTGGAACTATTAAGGAAACAATATTTGACAAGTCCAAAAATGTTTGCACTTGGGGTGAGAAATTATTTGTTGGAGAGGTCCATGACCAAATGATTGAAGGAAACACATTGCGCGATAATCCTTCAAAGTCGCACAAAGAAATAAACACAATGCTCTTTAATCTTAGTAGTGCATGAGGCACTTGTGTTATGGCAGTTTTATCTGCCATCAAAGTTGCCAATGATTCCATCTGTTCTATGTCTTCCTCTAGCTTATCAATCAATGAACATCCTGAAAGAATGAGAGTTTTGAGAGATCTCAACTTGTAGATGCTTCTTGGAAGTACACGAAGCCGTGAACACCCTTTCAAATTGATTAGAAGAACTTGCTTGAGATGTTCAATGGTATGAGAAACCGAAGTCAACTTTGGGCAATATTTGAGTATTAACTTTTCAAGATTGGGCATATTTGAAAAGTCAGGAGTTTGTGTCAAATGTTGAGAATGACTAAGATTGAGAAATTTTAGATTCTTCATCATCTGCAAGAATTTTAAGGAGATGAATTCAAGAACTAAAAAAAAAAAAACAAGATTTGAATATATGAAAATTCACTTGAATTGTTTTTAGAAATTTGTCAATAGGTATATATTTTTTTTATAAGAATTTCATTAATATGAGAAAACAGAAATACAGAAAAGGTGGGGGAATAGGGTTCCCATATAAAAAAACAAAACACAAAACAAACACCTATAAAAATGCAAAGCTCTCCAATCTTTCAACATGTCTAAAAAGATCATGAACTTTGTTTTTCTCACTTGTTCTTGAAGTTTTCTTTGTTTGAGGTTTGCTATGTCCAACCACAAAAGTAAATAAAACTCAGAATTTATACCTGACCCATCTTCCATACTAGGTCGAGTTTGCTATATTTGAAGTCAATGGCAACTAAATTTCCTTGATCAAAGTTTGCAGTTGTATATTCTGAAGGACATTCATGCCAGCACAACCATCGAAGATCTGTTGAAAGGTATTTAAAGTCTCCAACAAGTTGCACATTTGCAAACTGAAGCAATCTCAGTCTCTTCATCTCCTTAAATGCTTCTGTCTTTAACTGAGTTGGATCCAATGACTTTGGCAGGTTCAAAGCAAGTCCCTCAATAGCTTTTGTTCCCTATAAATATAGGAACCAAAAAGTAAAATTGGATTAAGGGTAGCTAAAAGAGCACTAAAAACTTGAAAAGATAGTCAAATAACTAAAACTCCAATCAGGTGGAATGATAAAAATTCAAGAGAATAGAATATCATTGAAGTTCCACTCCCTTGTTCGAAAATATAATTGAAAAGAATGAAACAAAAGTTTTCACAATATATCATTGTTGTTATATGAATTTGAAAACATACTTGAAATTCTTACCATGTCTTTTGATAATACATTAAGCACTTCATCTGGATTCCACAACCTACTGCGTTCCTCAGGTTTCATTGGCAAACTCTCGCGAATAATTTCTCTTCCCATGTCTCGCAGCAAACCATGCATGCCAAGTTTCCTCTTAGTGTCCACAGTAATAAGGCATCGTTCCGTAAGAACTTTTATTCCAATTTCAGCAAAATGCCCACAGCCATTTAATATATCAATTACATCATTTTTGTGCATTCCAATAAAGAAAAATGCTACATCAAGAAATATTTCTCTATCCCTATCATCACTTAGACCATCAAAACTTATTTTAAGCTTCTTCTGTACATCATTGTTTGGAATAGTTTTGAGATTCCTACGGGATGATTAGCAACGAACAATTCCTTCATTTCCAGCATATGAGTAACTTGTTCAACAATGTTCTTAATATCCCCACTTTCATTCCTACACCGTAGGCACTAGAGATTATACACACAGTAAGAGAAGATTTACAACTTTCTCAAGGTGTTTTAGTTTCATTGTAAGTATAATGTTGCTTAAAGAAAATAAACACACGCAAGTTAGACAAAATTAAGTTGAATTATATCAGTAAGAATTTCATATGCTTTTATATCGGAAGAAATTTTAAAGAAAAAGAATCTTAGTATGCAATTCTTAAATTTTGAATTTGTCCAAACTTTATATATTTAAACACCTGTAGATAGAATAGAGAGATTCCTGCAAAATATGAAGGATATTAATTAATTTACTTGGATTTTCGGATGACAAGCCCTGCAATGCATCCAACTTCACGGAGTGCTTTCCTCCAACTCTGCTCCTTGCCTTTTATTTTATCCGGGTATCTTTTCATAAGATTATCAAAAGCTTGTCCAAACTTACCAGTCTGATTTCGCACTTCCGAGGGATCTATATGGTAGAATACTGGCAGCACCTTTTGAGTTTTGTTTTTACAACATATCATGATGTCTTCCAACTCTTGCAAACACCATCTTGAAAATGCATAATTTGGTGACAAAATAATGATATAAGTTTTAGACTCTCCAATTGCTTTCAGAAGCGAGATTGAGAGATTTTCCCCTCTTGCTAGCCCGTTTTCGTCCTTGAAAACATAGATACCAGCGTTTTCAAGAGATGCATAAAGATGTGAGATGAACTTTGAGCGAGTTTCTTTGCCTCGAAAGCTCAAGAATACATCATACGGCCTTTGCTGCATAAGTTTTTAAATGTTAAAATAAAACACACTGAACTAACTTTTGGACAAGTACTAAATCTATGCAGCATACACTATAAACTGAATTAAAAGTATTTTATTCCCTAGTAGGATACATTCACCTTAAGTAAAAGTTTTTTAACAATTTATTATATTAAAAAGTTTATTTTTATTATTAATGAATTTATTTTGGTAAAACGGGTGGCTGATTCGTGGCTGATTTTCAGTATGCACATTACATAATTATTAAAAATAGGGTGGAGAGGAGTGAAATTTCAGGATTAAGGGAGTTGCAATTTTTTTTCTTTTTGTTATGTTCCAAGATCAGAATATTCAATTGCATAATTAATAAGACCAGAAAAACTTCTTTCAGGAGTGGCTTTGTTGAATGCGCTCCAACTAAAAAGCTCAACACATTCGTTGTAGTCCATTTCTTTCACTCTATATATATGATTAACTCCAATCTCTTGAAGTCGATCATGTTTTGTTCTTGTCGTGATGATTATTATACTCCCTGGACCAAAATTTTCACGACTTACTGCCAAAAACCCCAGCTCTAGGTCACTTCTCACATTATCAACTATAAGAAGTACCTTTAAGCAACGAAGTCCTTCCCACCATAACTTTCTTGTTGAGTCAAAGTTTTGCGCTTGTGTTTCATCTGGGTCTCTCAAAATGAAATGAAGCCGCCTCCTTGTGTAATCCGCCACGCTATCCTGGATGTCTGGGACAAATGTCCTCACCTCGAAATTGTGGCTAATTTGATTGTAGAGGGCTTTGGCAATTGTAGTTTTACCTATTCCCGCCATTCCCCATATTGCTATTATGGGGACACCATCTTCTTTCTGATTGTTTAAGAGTTGAATCAAATCTTGCACACGAGAATCTACTCCCACCGGATGCTTTGCAATGAATAATTTCGTTGAACCTATCAAGGATGTAACACGTCCAACTATATGGCTCTTAACTTCTCTGTTATTCCTGAAAAAAATATAAATATAAAGCATAATCATTAACCAATAATACAAATGATTAGGGATATTAGTTAAGTTAGAAAGTTTGTTAGAAATATTGATAGCTGTCACTATGCTGTTAGGTAGTTATGCCATTATTAAGTTAGTTAGCAGCACCCTAATACCTCTATAAATACTACCCAACTTGTATCAATCACTTTTCATCAAAAGTCATTGTCAACAACAGATGAAAAATGTTAGGAGCCAACATTTTTTTATCAATATTAGCCGATACTTTGGGCCAACACTTTATTTTTAATTTTTTAGTAAATTAGAATTTTAGGGTTTAGAATTTAGTCTATAATTAGTCAAATGTTAACCCAAAAAAAATAATAAATTTTGTTAGTCACGTGGTATTGCTGGTTTTACTCGTTCTCTCTATCTTTGTTTTCTCTCCCAACTCTCTTCAAACCCTCTCACTCTCTGGTACCTTCACAAACATTGTTCAATATGCACATTTATCAGAGGAACATGATAAGAATTGAATGACAAAATCACGTTCCACTCTAGTCTCCAACAAGCCAAAGATACTCAAAAGGTCATGGCTCATCAAGAATAAAGATCAAAGCATTAAAAAACATGGGAGAATTTAATTACCAGATATCTGGAAGAAACCTGGGTAAAATGGAAGCAGCTTGTCGAAGGGCGGTCTCATAACTCAACATCCTGTTTTCATCCCTTGAGATTCCTTGCAGAGTTCGCGACAAAATCTCCCCAAAATAACCGCTCAGATTGCATACTTGGGAGGGATCTAAGCAATAGAACACGGGCACAACCTTCTGATCTTTCCTCCAATGACACTCCATTATTTTCACGAGTTCTTGCAAGTACAAGGTTGATTCAGCATAATCTATTGTGAAAACTATGATAGAAACTCTGCATCGTTCGATTGCGCCAGATAAGAAAAGTTTATTAGTCTTGGGCTCGGTGCGGTCTGCTAAAACATGCAGTCCAACACTTTTGAGTGCATCATAGAGACCTGAAATAAAAGGATGACGGAACTGCAATCCGGAACTAATGTACGCATCATATTCTTGGTTTTGGGAAGGCATAACAGCGATTGGTTAAAAGTGATGCTCTGACTCAAGTCATATATAAGCTGAGGCTTAGGAAGCTTATGGAGGAGGCTGGAAGATCATTTGTCAGTTCGTAGGAAGTTAGAGAAGAAGTAAACAGACTTGATACCTTCTTTGTGAAGCAAATCAAGTCAATGACACGGTTGGGACTTGGGAAACATCAATATTCAATATTATATGTACAAAAAATATTAGAATCATTAAAATTTATTATTTTTTTGTCATTATTTAGTTATTAATTCAATTTTTTTAGCTAATAATTCAACAATATATTCTATCCGATGAATATTAGAAAATTATTAAAATTTATTATTTTTAACTAATAATACAAATTCAACATCAATATTCAATATTATATGTACAAAAAATATTAGAATCATTAAAATTTATTATTTTTTGTCATTATTTAGTTATTAATTCAATTCTTTTAGGCTAATAATTCAACAATATATTCTATCCGATGAATATTAGAAAATCATTCAAATTTATTATTTTTAACTAATAATACAAATTCAATTGCTAACCGAGGTTTTGCCCGTAACTCGTGAATACTTTTGTTTTTATTTGATATTTTTTTTAACTTTGTAAAATAAAGACTAATTTATTACGAATCTAACTTCTATTTAAAGATTTATCACAAACTAATGAGTTATTATCTATATAAAATGGAATTTAAATTTCTGATACTTCTTTAAAGACAAATGAGCTTACCAATCAATTAATTCAAATTAATTCTCTATTTAATATTTATAATATAA
>NC_029786.2:90623180-90634477 GCF_000816755.2 Arachis ipaensis
CATTAAATATATTTATGTGATAAAGCACTGAATCAGTTCACCAATTTTTGTGTGTCTCAACCGTGCAAGCTACGCTCTAAGCCTCTAATAAATCATTTGTAGTATCTGATATGATTTAAATTAAATTTCTCAATTTACATATATATATAGTGATGGTAATCAATGGCTAAGAGAAGGACGGGTTGAATCTTAACATCTTTTTGCTGAGTGTTACTTTCTGCCCTTTGAAATATCTTTAAGAGATTTTTCTTTTTTTTTGTCTCGTAACTAGTCAAGAGACATTTTCTTTTTGTCTCGTAATCAATCAGGAGATATTTTTCAATTTTGTCTGCTATGCAACAGAAACAGAAATGGAATAGAAGAGAGAGAGAATCACACCAAGAAATATCCTGATTCAGCTGCTAAGTGCAATGCAGTCTACATCCAGTTTCCATCACAATAATGATGGAATTTCACTATAATCATCTTGATTACAAACACCAATTATCCCTAGGAACTACCCTTCCTATCCGGGACAAGTCCAGAATCTATCCCCAATACTGAACTTGACTTGGTCACCTACCAAGCTTTCAACTGCTAAGTGCTAATCCAACTTGCAAGGGGATTCCCACAGAATCATGATACACAACACAGATGTACAAAGGACCTCCAAGACATCTATGGCTTTTTCTTTAATTTTGTACCCTCTGCCTTTTTTCACTCTTACAAACCTCACACTGTTTGCCTTTATCACCATGAGACTCAGACAGACAAAACTAAAGAAAATACAAAATAGAAAACATTGAAGGAGAAGAACTTCTGTTAGCTTGAGTAGCTATGAGAACTCTGTGCTTACTCTCCTTGATTCCAACCCTTGGTCGTTCACCCTTATTATAGAAGGGGAAGCTTCCAAGGTTAAAATCGGTCCAACCGAGCCAATTTCTTCTTCTTCAACACCAAAACCGGTTTGGACAGAGAGAGGAGAGAGGGAAACCGAAATCAAAACAACATGCATGTACCTCTCTCTCATCCCTTCTCATCAAGCTTCATCAATCTGAGCCTTCCATCTTGACTTTATCCCCAAGAAAGATTTCTGACCCTTGACGAACTCTTGATCCTTGACAGCTCCATCTGTTCTATTTTTGCTTCTTCCTCCACGTAGCTACAGTAGCTACCTTCTGTGATGAATGAACAAAAAGTAGAAACGAGCTTCACCTTAGGGATCTTCTTCTCTGACCGAATTGGATTGCTACCACTTTAGACATGGAGATCTTGAAGCTTCTTCTCCACATCTTGTCTTTAGTGGCAAAAATCCTAGTCACGCGATACTGTATATCTTCTTTTTGCAAGGGCCATCATCACTTTGGCCGCTTGCTTCTTCCTAGCTTCTTTGCTTCTTCTTCTGATAGCTTGCATCTTCTTCTACTGACAGATGAAGTGACAGAAACATAGAGAGAGAAGAGAAAGAAGAGAAAAAGGAAACTCTGTAAGCAATGAATACAATTAATCCAAATTAAATTCCACTTTCATTTTCCTATGTCCAGTGGCATGTAAAGCATTAAAAGCAATCAAATCAATGTAGACTTTCTCTTTCATGTTATCAATGTAATTAACTTGGTTTAATTGAATTTGAATTCCATTCCTTAGTGGGAGTAGGTAACCGAACTCAATCATGCTCCATTTCATTCTTCCTTATTTCAATTTCGGACCCATGATGATATTGGGCCAGGACAATTATATCTTGGGCTTTGTTATCAGTTTTCATATCCCAATCAATACAAATAATAATTCAGCCATAATACTTGAATATTTTTGTACCACATGCTGAATATTTTTCCAACCTATTGGGCTTTTTGTTGCATATGTCCATTGATCAAAATACTGCACTCAAAACAGAAATTATTAATCAAATAATTTTGAAATCAAAATTAAATTAATAATTCCTAATAATAATTTTTAACAATGTTTGATCATCATATTAATTTGAAGTTTTCCAAACTCATCAATCTCCTCCTTGATGACAAACATTATTATAAATTGAATTGAAAAAGGGTAAGGATTAAGAGTACTTCCCTTGAAGATTTTGGATCCTCCCCCTTTCCATTTGTCACATAGCTCCCCCTTGATATGTGCCATTTTTATTAGTGAAAGCATTACCTGTAACATGCTTAGAACAAGCTTACTACAGTTCCAAAAAAAATTACAATGTATTCAACATATGGAACATTAATAACATGTTGAATAACTTAATTTTTGAGCAGACGTATAATGATAATCAAAACTTGATTTGTTATCTTTTAGATAACTTTCTTCTCACAAAAAAATAAACATAAAGTATGCTTGAGTACTTTCAGAGTACATTGCAACAATTAACCAAGACTCAACATACTTAACATCAACATATTCAAAATGAACATTTCCTGCCAAACACTTCAATCAAAAAAATTTCCAGCAACATAAAGTTCAGCCAACATATAAAAAAATGGCAGAAAATCATTAGATCAGCATCATCAGAGAAAAACATTAATCAGCCCTAATCAACCCCATTTTCTACTTTCCTCCCCTTTTTTGTCATCAGGAGGAGAACCTGCAAAATAGTTAGAAAACCTGCATAATGGATATACATAATATTTGATTAACATAAAAAAAAAGAAGTTCAAAGTATTCGAGTACAATCATCCATCAACAAACAGTTCAAAAAACAGTACTAAATCCAAAGGAGCAAAAAAAAAAACTAGAAATTGTTCAAAAGAATGGGCAACAGTGAGCCTAATCAGTTAGGCATCAGACAGATTTATATCTGAGTCAGAGAGATTATCATCTTTGTCGGAGTGAGCCATGTCCTTTTCAAAGCTCTTGAGCAGCAGATTGATCCTTTCATTACACTTTGTCCATGCCTTTTCATTTTCGTAGGCTTGCTTGCGAGTTTCTTTGCAAGAACGCACCATCAAATTGGACATGTTTGAAAGTTCATTTAGAACATCCTTGATTGATTCAGAAAGCTTAGATGGCTCAGGATGACGACTTTCCAGATCACTATCAGATGACATGGATGTCATTGAGATTTTTTCCTTTTTTCCTTTCATGGTTCCAGGAACTCCGCCTCATTTTATGGTAGACACCCTGTTTTCTACAGGCTCATTGATTAAATCAACATTGAAATATTCAAAAATACATGTCAGAAAAATACCATAAGGCAGATTCGCCTTCTTATCACTGCGAACACAATCCCACATGTGTCGCACCATGAGATAAGCAAAGGAAATTGATGAAGAAGTAAGAATAGCAAAGAGAACTAGGGTATCACAGACAATTACTCTCTGATAGGAACCACTCTGTGGCATCAAAATATGGTTGATAATGCGGTGAAACAGCGCTCTCACAGGACCGAGAGCTTTGTGAGTTAGAATAGTTCCATCTAGAGTAGAAAAATTTTCACAGACCTGAGTTATGGCTATCTGAAGAGAAATCCCGACTTGAGAGTCCCATTTGCCTGACATATATGCTGTGGCTCCTTCATTTGTATACCCTAAGGCAGCACTAATAGTCTCTCTGTTCAAAGTCAGATGCACATTCTTGACATAAGAATGTATCGTTCCATCATGATACATCATGTTCGCATAAAACTCGCGAACCAGATTTGGATATACCGGCTTTTGAATCTTGAACAGTGGAGTCCACTTGAGATTGTCAAACAGAGCAGTGAAGTCAATTCTTTTTTTGCACTTAGAGTCTCCAGATTCATTATGTGAGAGGCACACAGATGACGGTTAACTAGAACTTGAGAATGGAACTCGTAGGCAGCGCAAGATATGAACCGAGCCGGATCAAAGTGAGAGTGATTCTTATTGAACTTATTTTTGAAGTCTAGAGAATCCCAGTTTGGTGGTTCTCTAGTGTTGCGGAGAATGTAACCCTTCGAACGCTGAGAGGTTCGGCCAGAGGGATGGGGAGTTAATCGCCGTGGAGGTGAAGGAGGTGGAGATGATTGAGAGGCTTCTTCTTCTTCGGCCATAGTCCCCTTCTCCTTTCCAATCTTCCTGCGTGAAGAGGTACGTTGATGAATCACTTTCTTCCTCATAGATGCAGTTGAGTGTGAAGAGGGGGATGAGGATGAAGCAAAGTGTATATGGATATGGGTGTGAGTTTGGGGAGCAGAGGAGGATGGAGAATTTTTGGAAGAGGGGGTTCGGTTGCTTCTTCTTGTAGCCAACTTCTTTCTCATGATGAAGGTGGAAGAAGTATAAAGTGAAAAGATGAAGGGATGACCGAATGGGTTGGAATGTGGAGAGAGGTTACAACCGCATTAAATATTGAGTGGAGAGAGGATTATTAGAATAATGGGCATTCAATGGAACGGTTATCCATCAAGAAAATTTTAAAATTAAAAAGTAACTGAAAGATCTTTTCCTTGAATCAAGGGAGAGAATATGAAAAAATATTTTGATTTGACATGAACTCTCCCTATAAAGATATGATGTGATAACCTCCAAAAATTATTTTAATAAAAATATGATGGAGAACTCAAAACGGGCTAGAGTCAAGGAGGGGTCACATGGGCTCAAGTTGACTGGCACCAAGGTTCAGTCTCCCCTTGTTTCATGGCTTGTTTATCGCATAGCCAGATTTGTCTCCTTGCTTCCTATGAGACAAAAACAAACAGAATCATCAAAATTACAATTTTTTTACAGCATTCAGATCTATCATTCCTAAACTGTTCCTTAATGAACAAAACCTATCTTCACACAAAGGTTTAGTGAAAATATCAGCAAGTTGTTCTTCGGATTTCACAAATTGAATATCAATAGTACCTTTTTGCACATGTTCTCTAATAAAATGATATATAACTTCAATGTGCTTAGTTCTAGAGTGCCAAACAGGAAGAAATGTTTATTGCACTCATATTATCACAAAATAAAGGTATGCTATTGATTTTCAATTTATAATTCTCTAATTGAGTTTTTAACCAAATTAATTGAGAACAACAAGCAGAGGCAGATATGTATTCAGCTTCAGCCGTGGATAGAGCAACGGTGGCTTGTTTCTTGCTTGACCACATGTTTAGTGAGCTTCCAAGAAAGCAACACATTTCAGATGTGCTTCTTCTATCCACACGATCTCCCGCATAATCTGCATCACAAAACCCCACTGCACAAAAATTATTAGATCTAGGATACCATAAACCAAAGTCACATGTTCCCTTAATGTATCTAATGATTCTTTTGATGGCCGAACGATGTGATTCTTTTGGGTGAGATTGAAACCTTGAACATACACCCACACTTTGAACAATGCCCGGTCTAGAGGAAGTAAGATACATAAGTGAGCCTATCATTCCTCTATACCGAGTTTCATCCACATATTTGCCATTTTCATCCTTTTCAAGTTTAGTATTTGGATGCATAGGTCTTCCCATTGGTTTGAAATTTTCAAGGCCAAATTTCTTGATTAATTCTTTTGCATATTTACCTTGGTGAATAAAAATACCACTAGGAGTTCGTTTAATTTGGAGACCAAGAAAGAAAGTTAATTCTCCCATTAAACTCATTTCAAACTCACTAGTCATAAGTTTTCCAAACTTTTCACACAAGGTTTCATTGGCCGAACCAAACACTATGTCATCCACATAAACTTGAACAAGTAAAATATCATCATTAGATTCTTTTATAAACAAATTAGTATCGGTGGTACCCCTTTGAAATTTATTTTCCAACAAGAAGGCACTAAGCCTTTCATACCAAGCTCTTGAAGCTTGCCTAAGGCCATAAAGAGTCTTTGAGAGTTTAAAAATATGATTTGGAAATTCTTGATTTTCAAAACCGGGGGGTTGAGCAACAAATACTTTCCTATCTATAAAACCATTAAGAAAAGCACATTTGACATCCATTTGGAATATTTTGACCCCTTGTGGGTAGCATAGGCAAGAAGCAACCTAATTGCTTCCATTCTTGCTACCGGGACAAAAGACTCATCAAAATCAATACATTCCTCTTGATCGTAACCTTGGGCCACTAATCTAGCCTTGTTACGAACAACACTACCATCCTCACCCAATTTATTTTTAAAGATCCACTTTGTACCGGTTACCTTCTTACCATTTGGATTTGGTACAAGTGTCCAAACCTCATTCTTTTCAAATTGAGCTAGCTCTTCTTCCATGGCTTTGATCCAAGAGGGGTCTTCAAGAGCTTGGTTCACATTGAGAGGCTCCAATTGGGACAAGAAGGCGACATTGCTTGGTTCCAATTGCTTCTTGCTTGAGGATCTAGTGTTTACGCCTTGGGAAGGATCACCAATGATAAAATCATGGGGGTAACCTTTCAAAAACTTTCATTCTCTTGGCCTTTGAGGTAAGGTTCTGCCTTGATGAGCTTCAGCAGTCTGGTCTGTTCCGGATTCTCTGACTGGTTCAGGAGACAAAACTGAAATGTCTCCTCCATCCTGATGAGACATTTCTGGACGGACAGGTTCTTCACTTGGGACAGTTTTGGGATTTTCTTGACTTGGTTGATGGTTCATATCAGCTTCACTTCCTGTATCATCATCTAAAAGGGTACTGGAAATTGAATTAGTATCATAAAAGGACACATGTATGGATTCCTCTATGGTTCTATGTTCCTTGAGGTAAATTCTAAATGCTTTGCTAGTGGTGGAGTATCCAACAAACATTCCTTCATAGGATTTTGGATTAAATTTTTCAAGATTTTCTTTATTGTTAAGTACAAAATATTTGCATCCAAAAATGTGGAAATACTTAAGATTAGGTGGGGTTCCTTTCCATAGCTCATAAGGAGTTTTCTTTAATCCTTTTCGAATGATAGTCCTATTCAAAATATAACAAGCTGTATTTACAGCTTCAACCCACAAAAATTTTGGAACATCATTTTCACAAAGCATAGCCCTAGTCATTTTTTGAAGGCTTCTATTCCTTCTTTCAACTACCCCACTTTGTGGAGGAGTCCTATGACATGAAAAGTTATGTACAATTCCAAAATCATCATAGAATTTTTCAAAATCTTGATTTTCAAATTCTTTTCCATGATCACTTCTTAAGTGGGCAATTTTTAAATCTTTTTCATTTTGAATCCTTTTACAAAGAGTTGAAAAAGCATGGAAAGCATCATTCTTATGAGCTAGGAAGAGTACCCAACCGAATCTAGAGTAGTCATCCACCTCTACCAAACCATAATGTTTACCTCTTAAACTTTGAATTCTAGTGGGATCAAAAAGATCAATATGCAACATTTCTAATGGTCTCTTAGTGGAAATTCCATCTTTTGGTTTAAAAGGAGATTTTACTTGTTTGCCTAGTTGACAAGCATCACAAGTAATATCCTTATCAAATTTAATGTTAGGAATTCCTCTCACCAAGTTTTTCTTAACTAGCTTAGAAATTTGGTACATGCATGCATGACCTAATTTCTTATGCCAAAGCCATTTTTCAGATTCAAGTGATGTAAATCATGTTACTTTTTGATCTTTTAAATCCTCAAGAGTCAATCCATACACATTATTACACCTTTTAGCTTCAAACAAAATTTTTCCAGATTTTTCACAAATAACTAAGCAATCCAAGTTTCTAAAAATAACTTCATAACCAAGATCACATAATTGGCTAATGCTTAGTAAATTGTGTTTCAACCCATCAACAATAAAACATCATTTATGAAGGAAGAAAAACTCTTACCAACTTTACCTATGGCCACTATCTTTCCTTTTTCATTATCACCGAAAGTGACAAACCCTCCATCATACTCATGAAGCTTGATGAAAAAGGTTGTCTTTCCGGTCATATGCCTAGAGCACCCACTATCCATCTACCACATGTTGTCCTTTCGCTTGGATGCTAGGCAAACCTGCTCTACGTGATCTGCCATGAGGCAAGTTTGAAACTTGGTTTCTGATTCTTCATCTTGATCAGAATCGTTTTCCAAGTTTTCCCAAAAGGCCATCAGTCCTTTCTTCTTTCCCTTCTTTGGCTTTTCCTCCTTCTTCAGTTTAGGACAATCAGATTTGAAGTGCCCAACCTCTTTTTTCAGTTGTAGCAGATCACTTTACTAAAATCTTTCTTTGGTCTCCTTGAGCTGCTCCCTTTGCTTCTTTCCTTCAGTTTTACCATTTTCAGATGAGTTATCACTGGATTCATCATCCAGAGGGTTAGTAACAAAATAAAATCATTTTCAGATGAGTTATCACTAGATTCATCATCCAGAGGGTTAGTAACAGATTTGAGAGCTATTCCTTTCTTTTTTTTTTTTATCTTTTTTCAAATATATGTTTTTAAAGGCAAGTAAATTTCCTCTCAAATCATCATAAGTCATAGAATCAAGGCCACTACTCTCAGATATCACTATTGCCTTAGTTTCCCACTCTTTTGTGAGACTTCTCAATATTCTCCTCACAAGCACAGATTCAGAATACGTGATCCCCATAGCATCCAAGCCATTGATGATGATGTTGAATCTTTCAAACAGTTCATCTATCGATTCTCCTTCCTTCATTGAGAACATTTCATATTCTCTGTTCAGCATGTCTATTCTGGTATTCTTTACTAGGGTTGTGCCTTCATGAGTGATTTAAATTTTGTCCCAGATTTCCTTTGCCATTGTATATCTTGATACCCGTCAGTATTCCTCGAAGCTGATCACACAGTTGAGCAAGTTGATAGCTTTGGCGTTGAGCTCCACCTTTTTTCTGTCTTCTTCTGTCCAACTGACTTCACTCTTGAGGGGAAACCACACCATTAGCTCCTGTAGTGGTTGGAAATTGAGGACCTTACATGATTATCTTCCAAAATCTATAATCTACTGATTGAACAAAAATCTTCATTCTTTCCTTCCAATAAGTGTAGTTCTTTCCATTAAAGAGTGGATGTCTGTTGCTTGACTGCCCTTCTGTCAGAGTGTAGGTCACCAGGTTTGAGCCACTGTTATCTGCCATCAGGATCTTTTCTCCAAGCTGCAAAGCTTGATCTCTTTGAGACCAAGCTATGATACCAATTGATGGTAATCAGTGGCTAAGAGAAGGAGATGTTGAATCTTAGCCCCTTTTTGCTAAGTGTTACTTTCTGCCCTTTGAAATATCTTTAGGAGATTTTTCTTCTTTTTGTCTCGTAACTAGTCAAGAGACATTTTCTTTTTGTCTCGTAACTAGTCAGGAGATATTTTTTAATTTTGTCTCTTACGCAACAGAAACAGAAATGGAGTAGAAGAGAGAGAGAATCACACCAAGAAGTATCCTGGTTCAGCTGCTAAGTGCAATGCAGCCTACATCCAGTCTCCATCACAACAATGATAGAATTTCACAATAATCATCTTGATTACAAATACCAATTCTCCTAGGAACTACCCTTCCTATCCGGGACAAGTCTAGAATCTATCCCCAATATTGAACTTGACCTAGTCACCTACCAAGCTTTCAACTACTAAGTGCTAACCCAACTTGCAAGGGGCTTCCCACAGAATCATGATACACAACACAGATGTACAAAGAATCTCCAAGACATCTATGACTTTTTCTTTAATTTTGTACACTCTGCCTTTTTTCACTCATTGACTTTTTCTTACAAACCTCACATTATTTGCCTTTTTCACCATGAGACTCAGACAGACAGAACTAAAGAAAATACAAAATAGAAAACATTGAAGGAGAGGAACTTCTATTAGCTTCGGTAGCTATGAGAACTCTGTGCTTACTCTCCTTAATTCCAACCCTTGGCCGTTCACCCTTATTATAGAAGGAGAAGCTTCCAAGGTTGAAACCAGTCCAACCGAGCTAACTTCTTCTTTTTCAACACCAAAACCGGTTCGGACAGAGAGAGGAGAGAGGGAAACCGAAATCAAAACAACATGCATGTACCTCTCTCTCATCCCTTCTCATCAAGCTTCATCAATCTAAGCCTTCCATCTTGACTTTGTCCCCAAGAAAGATTTCTGACCCTTGATGAACTCTTAATCCTTGACAGCTACATCTATTCTATTTTTGCTTCTTCCTCCACGTAGCTACAATAGCTACCTTCTGTGATAGATGAACAAAAAGTAAAAACGAGCTTCACCTTAGGGATCTTTTTCTCTGACCGAATTGGATTGCTACCACTTTAGGCATGGAGATCTTGAAGCTTCTTCTCCACATCTTGCCTTTAGTAGCAAAAATCCTAGCCATGCCATACTGTAGATCTTCTTTTTGCAAGGGCCATCATCACCTTGGCCGCTTGCTTCTTCCTAGCTTCTCTGCTTCTTCCTCTGATAGCTTGCATCTTCTTCTTTCCTGACAGATGAAGTGACCGAAACATAGAGAGAGAAGAGAGAGAAGAGAAAAATGAAACCCTGGAAGCAATAAATACAATTAATCCAAATTAAATCCCACTTTCATTTCCCTGTGCCTAGTGGCGTATAAAGCATTAAAAGCAATCAAATCAATGTAGACCTTCTCTTTCATGTTACCAATGTAATTAAACCAAGTTAATTGAATTTGAATTCCATTCTTTAGTGGGAGTAGTGACAAACCCCAATTTGATGGTTTGTTTTGTATTGATTGTTCACTTAAAGCAAAACGTGGCCAGCGATTTTAGAAGCCTTGTGGGCCCAATCCAACTCATTTCTGATGCTATTTAAGCCAAGGATTGAAAGGGAATCAAGAGACTTTTGATACTTTAGATGTTAGTTATCATTAGTTTAGTCTTAGCTTAGTCTAGTAGTGAGAGTTAGTTTCTAGAGAGAGAAGCTCTCACTTCTCTCTAGAATTAGGATTAGGTTTAGTTCTTAGATCTAGATTTTAATTCATCTTCGTCTACTTCTATCTTCTCAATTCCTTGTTGTTACATTCATTCTTCTTCCATCCTTTTGTTGTAATTTCCTTTATGTTGTTCTTGCATTTGGTTGTAGATCTACTTTTGTTCCTTCCTTTCTCTTTCAATTCAATTCAAGGTAAATCATAATAATTGTGTTCATTTGATTTGTTGTTGTTTAATTCCTTGCAAATTGAGTAGTGTAGATTTACCTTTCTTGCAATTTTACTATACTTTCCTTTTATGCCTTCCAAGTGTTTGATGAAATGCTTGGTTGGATTTTAGAGTAGAATTTTATGTTCTTGGCTTGGAAAGGTAACTTAGGAACTCTTGAGTTATTAATGTCCAAGTAATTGGTGATTGGGATCCATTGACTCTAGTTCTCACTAATTGAATTAGTGGAGAGTTAGGACTTATGGACTAGGATTGATATAGCTCATTTGACTTTCCTTTACTACTAGTTAGAAGATGATTTAATGAGATTAATCCTTGCCAATTCTCATATTGTGGTTAGCGATTAGGATAGAGATCC
>NC_029786.2:90634880-90636706 GCF_000816755.2 Arachis ipaensis
AAAAGATTGTTTGTCACTAGTACAAACCCCTAAAATTTATAAACCGAAGTATTGGACCTCGGGTCGTTCTCCCTAGGAATTACAATAAAGTGTCTTGTTATTGGTTATGAGTTATTTTGGGGTTTTGGATGAGGGGCATGAAAAGTAAATGGCAATGGAAATAAACTAACTACTATAAAAGCTCTTGGCAAGATATGAGAACTAGAAGTCCTATCCTAGTTATCCTTCTCAATTGTGATGAGAATTGTTCATTGCTACCACTTAGTCAACCCTTACTAAAGAAAGGAAAGTCAAGTGGATGAATTGACTTGAGCCACAAGTCCTAGCCAACTCCCAAGGAGAGACTAGCCTTAGTGCACTCCAAACCAATTAGCAATCTCTCCAATTATCAATCAACAAAGGAATTAGATAACTCAAGTGTCGCTAATTACTCTACCTAAGCCAAGAGGAACAAAATCTACACTAAAATCCAACCAAGCATTTCATCAAACACTTGGAAGGCACAAAAGAAAAGTATAGTCAATCACAACAAGAATGAATTCTAACTACAATTGAATGTAAAGAATTAACAACAACAATCAAGGAAATCACAATTATCATGAATTACCTCAAATTGCATTATTGAAAGAAAACCAAGGAACAACAATATATCCAAAACAAAATGAAGAATTACAATTATTAAAGCACACAACTAGAAAGAGGAAGAAGAGAAGATTAGGAATTGGTGAATGAAAAGTGAATCAAAGCATGAGTTAAACCTAGATCTAAGAAGAGAGATTAACCTAAACCTAATCCTAATCCTAATCCTAGAGAGAAGAGAGAGCTTCTCTCTCTAGAAACTAACTACAAAGCTCAAACTAAGCTAATTATATCTAACTTCTAAAGTATGAAAAGTATGAAAAATCCTAAGTGATAATGATGCCTTCCCCTTAATCCTTCATCCTTTTATTCCTTTCCTTTAGCAATTTGGCGCCAAAAATGGGTTCAGAAACCCTCTCAAATCGCCAGGCACGTGTTGCATTAATGAGGTCATGTGCCAGCATCGGCGCGTGCGCGCATGGTACGCGTGCGCGTCCCTGGTCGATTCTGTAATGTGCGCGCGAGCGCCTTGTGCGCGTGCGCGTGCATGGCTGACTTTGCTTCTTTGACTTTTTATGCTTCTCTCCACTTATATGCTTCCTTCCTTGCTTCCTTTGATCCATGCCTAGCCTATTTCAACCTGAGGTTACTAGCAAACACATCAAGGCACCTTATGGAATCAAACAGAAACTAGAATTCACCAAAATAAGGCTTAAAAAGCATGTTTTTACACTTAAGCACAATCATG
Organism: Arachis ipaensis; assembly: GCF_000816755.2. Classification (NCBI taxonomy): domain Eukaryota; kingdom Viridiplantae; phylum Streptophyta; class Magnoliopsida; order Fabales; family Fabaceae; genus Arachis; species Arachis ipaensis. The sequence goes on from NC_029786.2 coordinate 90,636,208, forward strand.
GAAGAGATAACAAAACCATGCTAATTCTTAGGCTAAATGTGACAAAAGGTTATCAAAATGTTCTAAATTCAAGGCAAAACAAACCGTCAAATTGGGGTTTGTCAAGTAGGTAACCGAACTCAATTATGCTCCATTTCATTCTTCCTTCTTTCAATTTCGGACCCATGATGATATTAGGTCAGGACAATTATATCTTGGGCTTTGTTATCAGTTTTCATATCCCAATCAATACAAAAAATAATTCAGCCATAATGCTTGAATATTTTTGTACCACATGCTGAATATTTTCCCAACTTATTAGGCTTTTTGTTGTATATGCCCATTGATCAAAATACTGCACTCAAAACAGAAATTATTAATCAAATAATTTTAAAACCAAAATTAAATTAATAATTCTTAATAATAATTTTTAACAATGTTTGATAGTCATATCTTGTTTTTAAAGGAAACGTAACTAATCACTAATCTGATGTACTACTCAAATTTTTTGAAATTTAAT